>NW_018128111.1:266765-268720 GCF_001952655.1 Monopterus albus | reverse complement strand
TTTCAAACATTTATAAGCTTCATTGAGTTATACTGTTAGTTATATTGTTTTCAGTCATTCAGTCAATACACATTAAGTTATACAGCCTCGCTGACTTTCTTGTAACTGTAATTATTGCTACTTCAATACAGTGTACTTGAACGACGCTGCAAGACTCTGCTCTTCCTACACACAAATACACACATGTACAAACTCTGAGCCTCCATTATGTGATCCACACATGTACTACGGACATGCAGTACTAGTTACAGTATCAACACACGCCACACGTCTCTCCTCGTGTTTCAGCTGCCCCCTCTCCAGGTGAATATGACAGAGGTTATCAAAGAGGAGATAACAAGAACCCGTGTGTTCACTTCTGCTTCACTTAGCTGAAGACATGTGCATGTTCAGAGTTGCAAGACCTTAGTAATATTTTTCAGATTAATGCAGAAACTATTTTTGAAATTTGTCAGAACAGCCGACACGTTTTTCAGGTATAAAGACCAAAGACAGTGAGAGGTGTGTTCAGTCAGGTATAGAAAAGGCTTCATGTTGATGTCCAGAACTGTCAGTACTGTATTATTTACTGTAAGCTGTCTTAAGCCAAGTCATCCTCCTACCGTAAGCCAATTAAAACCTTTGTTTGCTCCTTTAGGTGCAGGATGACTTTTTTTTTTTAACTACAGCAAAATTTCATCTGGTTTAACTGCAGTTATATCTAAAAGCAAGAGTAGGAGAACTACTACTAAAAGTATAATTACACTAATGATCTAGGCTACTGGAATTAGTTATTTCAACCTGTGTATCACATTATGCAAGTTCATCTCCTATACTGTGGCACCTTTTCCTTTCCACCATTTGCAACATTATACACCTATCAAGGTCTTGCTGTCTTCCCAGGAGACAAACTGAAATGCTGAGGCAGAGCAACAGTTTGTCCCATCAGCTCTACATCTGCTCTGTTCTGCACTCCGTACCTCTGAAATGAAACAGCAGTAGAACAACAAACATCAGCTCCATTGTCACAAAGTATTCAGGTGTCTATGATTTCCTCCCTAATGAGAGAAACCTGCCGAGTTACAATGTCGTGTCTCAGAAAATTAAGCAGGAGCTGTCACAAAGTTCCCAGACCTGAGTGCTGTTCTTCATTTTTCCACCACAGAGTTAAGACATTCATGAAAAGCACTCTGTAGGCTGGACCTACAGTGATAAACTGAAGAGTTTACAGTAAGGCTTTAACAGATATACTGCTCTTATCTAGGCTATTGTAGACTCTTGGATAAAGGGATACACTCCATCTCCTCTGGGGATTCTATTTTCAGTTTCCTGTCTCTGTCCACTTCTTTTTCATTTTTGGCAGCATACGGGGGACGTCAGATGCGTCCATTGCCATGTGTGCTGCTTCGGCGACCACACATGGGTTGGGAGGAGTAATGTAGCTCGGCTGTGGAGAAGGTGGAGGATGAGGAGTTCGGGGAAGAGGAGGAGGTGAGTCCACAGGCCTCACAGGCCAGAGCCAGCTGCCTCAGGGCATCTAGGGAATCCACCTTGGCTCCCCGTAACAGATCGCTCTGCCCCTGCAGCACACAGGGAGACACATTTATCTCATTCAAGTAAAGCAGAAAATGAAAGTTTAGCATTTAATCTATGTTCCTTTCTTTATTTTTAGCTGAGGGTGCTGCATTAAAATAATTTTTTATGGCCACTTGGAGGCCTACGCGTCCAACACAGCTCAGTTACTGGTTTCCAGTGGATTGTAAAGAAAATGTCTACCTCTTCAGTAGCTGCTAAATGCTCCAATATCTTTACCAGATGGTTACTAACTTTGTCTGTGAGCAGTTCTGTCTGTTAATTGTTTTGCTGAAAACAGCTGCCTAGTGGGGTTGAAAATGAGACTGCAGAATCGTGGCTGCTGTTAGCTTTTACTCAACCATGAGGTGAGTTTAGCTCTTTGTAGCATTCAACTTTGTAGG
>NW_018128111.1:234118-266591 GCF_001952655.1 Monopterus albus | reverse complement strand
GTTTTATGCCAGATGCCCTTCCTGACCTAACCCTGATTCAAACCCGTGGCGCAGCAGCATGAGTTACTGTATATGGAAAACACAGGGAAAGACTGCAGAAAGGTAGAATTCTTCTTTAAAACAAATCTTTCCAAATGCGTCTCACATACATCACAGATACCATAAAACAGAGGTAAATACTGATACGGTTATATTTTTTATTGCAGTACCTTGAGGACAGTGATGTTCCAGGTGAAACTCTCCACAGCTTTGCTTTGCTTGCGTCCCTTCAGCCCCTCCTTCTCCCCCAGTCGAGAAAGATCCTCATGAAAGTCCATGCCTGCAAAACACACGCAGGTGCTGTGTGTCAGTTTGGAGAGGTGGTTTCACGTCAACAGTTCAGATTCAGGTAAAATATAACTGTGTCAATGAGAAGATATGATACCACTGTTTGTATTTTCATCTAAATGCCTGCTGTAAGCTGCCATACTGGTGCATTCCACCTGAAACTGCTGAGAATGCAGTGTGTTACCAGTGCAGATTTATTAACAAACATTTCAAGCAGAAACACTGGCTGGTGATTTCCAAAAGCTTAACAATGAGAGAGCCTTTGTTTTGTCCTAATTAGAAATCCACACTGAATAATAGTGGTGAGTGTCAAAATCACCAGTAACTCTTCATTGTAAAGTTGTTTACTGACAGACTCATTCTCAGTCTCCCTCAGATGTTTAATGTTCAACTCACACTTGCTTCTTTGGGATTTTTAATTTCTTAGTTGTTTTAGGATTTGGGCAGATCCTGTACTGAGTGCTCATCAAATCTATTTCTACTTGGTTCACTATCGCCACTCATGTGAGCACCACCCACTGGTCTGCACACTTTACCTTCTCTCTGTACCTGGGCGATCCTCTCCTGAACAGCATCTGCGTTCTCGATGAGCTGTTTCTGGGCAGCAATCATCTGCACAGACAGGGGGAAGGTTTGTGTTTTACTGACACATCATGTTGCATATCAGTGCTGTGAAGCCAAGAACCGTTCAAACCCACAGAAGTACAGTATGTGAAATGATACAAGCAGTGTAGAAGTTTCCAAAGCACCAAATATGCCATGGTGGAACTGATGGAGAAGACAATACAATGGTTTCTTTTGTATAATCGTGCATCAATAAAATATATCAGTTGAATAAAAAAATGTCAATTCATGAAACCATAAACTATTTTAATAATAAGTGTATCACTTGAAGATCCTCTACCTAATGTCTTACAAGCCTAGAGGGTCTAGTGAAATGCAAAACAGACTCCCGCCATAAGCTGCTCCTAACCACTCTGCTACTCCCATCACAGGCGGGTTTCCTAGTGACAAGATGAACTACACATGCCTGGTTGGGACAAACGGTACAAAATGCAGCCTCCAGTCTGAGTCCTCTGGCTGCTTTTAACCCTCTCCATGTCAAACAGCCAAACCCATGTTAACCCTGGTTGTTGCTCTTTCTTTGTCCCACTCTCTCTGTGCAAAAGACGCCACCTCTTCAGCACTGTGGTTACTGCTGATGTTACACAAAGCTCCAGTTACTCCCTAAATAAACTCATATTAATTTAATACAATAGTAAAATCATGACCATGCTAGGTTGCTAATGTTACCAAAACAAACATGTTAGATGCTAACACATCCAGAAGGATGAAGGCCACATCTGGATGCTGGTTCAGACTTTTAGCTGCCCAGAGCTCCTCCATGGCTGTTTGACATGACTACTGGTGGCTGGAAAAACCCTTCTTCTAACCTTGGCTAGGCGGCAGGCGGAGCTAATTTACAGACCGTACTTTGACAACACAGGGTGGAGAAGCTGGAATAACAACAGGAGGCTGTAGGCAGCAGAGGGTCATGGAGGGGGGGTGTAGCTGAGAGACACCATGTCCTGTCCCACTGTCACTGGGTTTGTCAGACACTGTGGGAGATCTTGGTAGATTAAGTGCTTTTCTCTGTTATAACACATAAATTGAATATTTATAATAATATTTGCCATGCTGGTCTGATAAATCAACACCACACACATTGTACCATGGTGGCAGGACATAAACTCTAAGTAGCAATATAGAAATTAGTTCAAAATCAAAAGGACAGCGAGAATTTATTTGAATACTAAGTTGAAAAGCACCACAAAGCACAAAAAGTTTCTTAAATAAAAACAGGCAGACATGGTAAAGAGGAGTGTGTGATGACTAAGCTGTGTGTGCGTCTGTGTCCAGAAAGAGGTGTGATGTATGACTTCAGATTACACCAACTGTGGCTCCATGACACTGACCTACTGAGCTCACATTTGCAGAGTTCACACTCAAATATCATCAGCTTCACTGACATGCAAACCACAAAGTGATGGTTAGAGGGTAAAAGTAGGTATGTGTAGGTTTAACAGCTGAACTCGGGTTGGGAGAGATTCACCCTGGTCTGATGCAAGAGGAGCTCGAGTAGGAGGAGACGCATCTGGCAGTCAGAGGGTGTGTGCAGTGTGTGTGTGGGTGACTGTTTTATACATGCCACCACAGACTGTCTGCATATTTAATGCCTTAGGACAGTGTGATTGCCTGCTGGTGTGTGTGTGTGCGTATCCACTCAGCTATGGAGCATTGGGTACCAGAAACCAAAACAGCAAACTTTAAACAATCTTCTGATGCAAGTAATTTTGACTGGTTTGAACCTATGAGTAAATACACCTAATGAGTAGTGGTGGAATAAATATTCTAATCATTTACTGAAGTAAAAGCACCAATACCATATCAAAAATATTCAATACAAGTAGAGAAGTATTATCAAAATGTACTTAAAGTATCAAAAGTTAAAGTAAGTATGCAGGATGGCTTCAGTCTTTATGACATCATTATGGTATTACTGAGGTAATAATATGTATAAGTGCTACTTTAAAATATTGATTTATCAGGTCTCTCTTTAAAAATATAACACAACTAGGTTAGTGAAACAATATGCATATTCATTAACACTGGTGGAAAGTGAGTACATTTACTTAAGTGCTGTACGATTTTGAGGTACTTGTGATTAGTATTTCCATTTTCTGATACTTCTACTCTGCTACATTTATTTAACAACTGTAGTTCAGTTAGTACAATTACAGATGAACTTTGTAGATAATAACAAATGATTAGCTTGTGAAATATGATGCATTATTATAAATTAAATTACCCCACAGTCAGTTTAGTTAAACTTAGCTCTGCCTCGACCAATTGCAACCTTAATCCTGTAAGACGACGACTAGTTTTAGCTCCACCGGCTCTAAATTCAGCAGTGGTGTCCAGTTGTCACAGAGTAGATGAACAGTACTTTATGAAGTTTACAAATTTAACTTCCTAAACCATGAAGGAAAAAACTTGTAAAAATGATACCTGCTAAACAGTTTAGTTTGTTTCACTCAGCTCCATTCATTACTACTGAAGATGTAAACTGGGTCACAAAGACATCTGTACTGTATTTTTTTATACATATATATATATCCTAAAAAAGGCTCATTCATTTCTTTCAGCAGCTAGGCACTGTAGTTTTTAGGAAACACTACTCAAAACACTAGATCAAATGTTTACCCTCCGTCCCCAACATCTTCATTTGACTGACCGTGTCGTAGGCGCTGAGCAGCTTGCGTGTCGGCTCTGACAGGTTGACCAGGGGCTCCAGACATGGGTAGCCCTCCTTCAGCACCATGGTGGCCCCCATAGTGCCCTCTGGGCTCTGCAGTCTGGTGGCCAGGCTTTGGATGCACTGCTTCAGTTTGGCCACCATGGGGAGCCCACACTGTTCGATGAAACTGGTGGTGGTGCTCTGGAAAGCAAAAGGCAGAGAGATAAGGAGAGGGAAGATGAGGAAAAAAAAACATTATCAGATCAGATGTACAGTTCCAGCTGTAAGAACACTAAGCTGGGAGAGGTCAAAAAGGATGACACAGCCCATACACACACACTTTCTCTGCTCTCCCCTGTCAGTTGCTGTCTCTCTTATGAACCAAATAAATATGGCGGTCACTGCTCCAGTGAAATCTGCCTTAGCTCTTAAGCATGTTTTGCAAAAAAGAAAGAGAAGACAATATGGCATAAATCCGGAACAGAAAAATCACAGCATTTACTGTGTTTTTCAGTTGCAGGTGTGTCTGAATGCAAACCCAGATTGGTTTGCACATTTAACAGGCAGAAAGAAGAGGAGACCAGCGTGAATCTGCTGAAATGAAATTGTGGGTCACTTCAAAACGAAGGTAAAAGATTTATTTTTGCACATACAAGACCTAGAATAAAAAAAAAACCTCTGTCTAAGTGAAGGCTGTTGCCAACTACCAGAGCTGCAAATGGACCAGTGATTATCATGCCCTGCCTATGTGGAAGTGTGTCTGCATGTCTGCAACAGAGGCATGATGAATAATGACTACAGTAACTGTGGCAGATGAGGCCACAGCTGGACTCAAGGCAAAGACCAAGAGAAGGGCAAAGTTCATGTCTCCCAATTGAGACTTTGCTACACAGTTTCTAATGAGGAGGCACAAGTAGGGAAATTACATTATTGGAAGTATCTTTATTTGTCCAGTGATCAAATTCACCTTTTGATTATTTAATCCAAAAATCTACATTGCATAGCCAAAACTACATGGACTCTACTGAATTTGTACGTCTTATTACAAGAGCACGAGCATTAAAGAACAGTGTGAGCCTGCAACAAACTGCAGACAGCTACTGATTTGCACTACCAGCAGTAAGATTAACATTCATTTAGAGTTACGTTGCTGCACCAGTTGTTCCTCTGTTTTAGCTTTGTGTTTGGTCTCCTCCACCTCCTGAGGGAAATCTCTGGCTCACTAGCTACTATGTTTGCCAGCTAATGACCGACTGCGTCTGTCTGCTGACTAACTATCCACACCCTGAGTCCAGCTCGGTATGTAGCAGACAGAAATAAGAGTATTACCAGTCTTCTCATGTAATACTAGTGTGCAATAATAAGTGTACCGTACTACACTTATTTCCCAAAATGTCGATCAAGTCATACAATACTGTATTCTGCTATAACAGCCCTCACTTGTCAGTGAAGCCTGCAGGGCTTCAGCCACAAGAGCATCAGTGAGTTTGTGTGGGGATCCTGGGTACTAAGTCTGGTTCCAGTTCCTCTCAAAGGTGATGGATGGGACTGAGATCTGGACTCTGTGCAGGCCAGTCATGTTCTTCCACACCACACTGGGAAACCATTTGTTATGAACCTTTGCTTTGGGGCAAATGACAGTCGGGGCAAAAAGGTAGTGGTGTCCACATATTTTTGGCTATATAGTGTATCTTTATGTCCTAATATATAGCTCTAAAAACACATACACTGCAAAAGAGGATTATATTGCCATTGCCCACCCACAGATATTATGCTGAGCAGTAAGCTGGTGGGCGCTGTGCGACCAGGTTTTATTTCTGCCGGTATTTAAAGGTTCTGTATAATCCTCCTCCACTCTTCTTTTGCGGCTGCCTCTCCTCCTCTGTTTTATTCAGCCTACACAGAAGTCTCAGGCAGAGTCTGATTTCAGCACCGTAATGTAAGCTAGTCCACTCCACCCTCATAACCAGACCTCTGTTCACCGCAGCCTAAACGAAAAAACCCTAAGTGGCACCTGATTGGCTGTAACTCAGCTGTTTCCTTGTCTCTGACAGGAGCTTTGCCACATACGATGCCCAAGTGTTTGGTTTTACTTTGGTCAGCCTAAAGAGGTCAGTTCACCAAAATGGCAGAGAAATATGTTCTCACAAATCTCTAGGGATCTCCAGGGAAAACAGTTTTGGATGTATGTGCTGAGATTTCTTTTATCCCAGTATATACCAGTACAATGAAAGATGATGAGCTCTCTGTCCTGATTACTCTGGATAATCCAAAACCCTCACCGTGAAAAGTTTTCATTTTCATTTTCTTTCTTCCAAAAATGAAATGAAAAGGAGGTCTGTGGATTATCCAGTGGATTAGGTACATCTCCCCAGAGGGCAGCTGTTTAAAAACACAACTCTCTTCCTTGTAACATTCAACTCGCAATGTACAAGTGCTGATTTCAGCAAAAACTAAAACTATGATGGTGCTGCAGTGCCTCATGAAGGCAATTAAGGTAGTTTTAGCAGCAAAATGAGACAATTTAATGTTTTTTCCCCTGTTCATAGAGAAAGCAAAGCCATTTTCACTTAGCGTCACTCATACGAACATGAGCCGTGGTTATTTTGTGCAAGCAGCCAATTTAAAGCCCATGAAACATCACTCCTGGTGGTGTTTAGCAGAGGACGTCTCACTGTTCACTAACAGTCTAATGACTCCTTGTGAGGACAGTGTAGGGGTGACACCACAGGGGCGTACTTGTCTTGATTTTTTCCACAGTGTCCACAGTGACGCAGACTTTGAAAATCCCTGCTACACAAAGACAAAACCATGAGTTAGTGTTATTTCAATGACTGGGGTAAATTGACCATTTATGTAAAGTAGGACTATTAACTGGAGCTGGAGGTCAAACTAAGGGCAAAGCCAGCAAAGCTCAAAAGTAATATGCAATTTTCCTCAGGTGCAAGTCTATTTTGTTTTGCATATTGGTGTGTTCTTCTGTCATGAATGAATGAATGCACTTACACGGAGGTGCTGATTAGGCAGCGCAGTGAAATTGATGCTGCTCAGACCACTTTTTATTGTAGTCGCAGGTGCACTGCAATTTTCCTGTCAACAGTCTCGACTGGGAAACATAAAGAGCCAAATGTATTTTAATGTCCACGCCAACTTAAAATAGATCCTTTGTCTGAACTCACTGTGAATAATTTATTGTGAAATTATCTGAATTTCAAAACGTGTGTGATCATTTAGAAATAGACTAGCCCTCAGCATGTGGCTATAGATATGAATATGGTCAGACGGGGTTGGTGTGCGTCAGGTAGCACCCTCTGTCCTTAGAGCGTGAGCAGATTTACTGTATTTAATTGCTGCTGGTTACAGCACCAGAGACTTTCTTCTTACACAAAAGCATTTCTCATCACAGTTTAGGAATGGAGTACATGATTGGTAGAAGAACAGATACAGGCAAAGAATCTTCATTACATCTAATGTTTCTGTAGATGCAGTCATGACGACTCAGCATCTCACTGACAGTATCAGGTTCCTCCTGTGAAAACTTTCTCTGACAGAGCGTCTCCAGATCAGCCATCATGACATCAGCCCTGACTCCACCTGGTCATGATGCATTCCTCCCACTAATAATATGCTCCACCTCTCCTCCATGTCGCACCTGAACTGCAAAGAACTGTTGGACACACCCACGTGTGCCTTCACCTGGTGTGTGGACGTGGTTTGCCTCTGCCCTATTTCAGGAAATTAAAGCCCAGTGTACTTAGTCAGTGGCCTGACAGTTCCATCCCATGTCCCCTCTCACCTGAGCATCCTCCCGCAGGTCTGTCGCCTCCTTGATGGGGGCACCTGCCAGTTTGAACGCCTCATCCACCACCTTGATGCCAGTGTGTCTTAGTGTGACGTACTCCCGGCCCCGTCTTCCCACCCTCCTCACTGACAGACCTCGGCGCTGGGCCTTCCCACCTCCTCGCCGGTTGGTGACCGCCACGTGTACAAACAGACTGGTATGGGGTAAGGGATCTCCAGCCAGGCCCAGCAGGGGTACGTTACGGTAGCCAGGCTGAAGGCACTCAAAGGCCACGCTGTACTGGCCGATGAAGTCATCTCCAATGTAGTCGTCGTCTAATACCACGAAGCGCAGCAAGGCCAGCTCTGGCATGTTTACCTGGAGACAAGACGTGAACAGCGGAGTTGAAATCCATTCATACTGTGAGTACAATAATAAACCCATGGCTAATGCATATTTCACAGTGTGCTGACCAACATCAACACCTTAGCTGAACACTGGGAGTTTGTCAGAACCTATTCTGTTTCTTATTAACATGCGGCACTGATTGTTTGTTGTTAAGTTATGTGAGTAAGAAAAAACACTAAATATGTAAAGAACAAAAACCATTAGTTATTATCACAAAAGCTGCTCTCATAATGACAAGGTAATAAGATTATTACCGTAACCATGAAGACAAAGTAGTTATTTTAACCCCAACCTTTCTCTAAACCTGAGTTGACCACACCTTGACCATAGCACTGTCACATCAGTTTTTCTTGAGCCACTGACCTTAGGACACAAGCTTCTCTAACCTTTAGGACACTGATTCAGAATCACTGAAGGGGTAGTAATTTAACTTTTAACTACTACTGCTTTTTAACAGTTTTTCTGTGGCGCATTTCCTGCCGCTGCAGCGGTGATAGCTGACAAAACACTGCTATGAGGCATTTCAGAGTGTAGCAGCTGCTCTCTCACTGTGTCTGTCTGCTGTTTGCTGCTGGACCAGTAGTGAACAACGAGTTTACCAGACCTTTTTCACTAAGGACACACAAATGAGATCAGTGGGAGTGAATCAGTACCACCAGGTTGCAGGGTAACACCAAAAGAACCAAAACTGTCATAAAGCTCTGTGAGTTTGCCACTGCTAGCAACCCTTATCACATTCATCATTATACTGGTAAATGCTCATTTAAGTTCTCTGTGCTAGTCCCAATACAGAAATACAGTTTGTTTACAGCTCAGCAGCTGTTTAGTGCTGCTAAAAACAACCTGCTTTTCCTCTGAATTCCCTGGAAGACCTGTAATTTACATGTCGGAATGCACAGTGCTTAAACTGAATTCATTAGAACAACCAGTGGTCAGTGAAGGCATGGCAGGCGGTCCCTGACCATGTGTTGAATAATGTAGCTCCAATGAAGGAATCTTTTGTTTAAGTTTTTAACACACAATTACATGTATTAGTTATTGTTTGTAAATATTTTTAATTAATGAAAATATGTATCATTTCAAAAAGGCACGGTGACCTTCAAGATTAAAATAGTGCCCATCTGGTGTAGCCAACCCACAACAGTGGTCCTCAGGTTACTCCTTAGTCAGAATGGTGAACCCTGGGTCACATTTGGTTGAAAACCCCTGCACTAGAATGCCAAATGGTCTCTGACTATCCAGGCAAAAGTTAAATGTTCTTGTCGACACGCAGCGTTTAAATGCCTCTGTATGCTAGTTGTCTGCTCTTGAGTTAGAATCTGCTCTTTTTTTTTAGATGTACTTCATTAGACATTTACCAATGGTGAAAGATGATCACCAAATCAGAATATACAAGCACAGTTTCCTGCTTTAAGTTCCACTCGTGGAGCTGTTCAGGCATAGGGTTGTGTTAATTACATGGTGCAATGAAAGGAGCATTCTGGGTGGAAATGCTGTTCGAAACATTACATTTCAGATCACACCTTCCCCTCGGCTAACAAGGCATTAAAAACACCCAGATGTAAGCACAGAGTCACACATAGACAAGAATATGCACACACACAGACTTGCAGAGTAAGCAGGAGGTCAAATGAGGCTGTAAGTGTGTCTTTGCATATTCATTGTGTGCAGATGAACAGAGGATAAACAAATTTCACAATAAAGCGCTGTTGGTTACTTTCTATGTTTTTCTCTCTAAGTCTGAAGCAGTCACAAAATGGATGGAGATCTGGGGCAAAGACAAAAAAACAAAAAACAGCAGGATGGGTTTTTAATTTAGTTCAGGTTTATGTTCATCCAACTCGGTGGTTTTGTCCCAGTTCATGGGCCCCGGTCTGTGAGGTGGAGGGTGGACAGAAACTTAGAACTCATGATCAGGTTCATGTAGGGTTTGGTCACATAGGCAGGTCAAACTTTAGGCTAAAAAGTGTAAATGCAGTTGTAAATACTTGTACTATAAAACAAACTACACCAAACAAAATTATAAACACAACACTTTTGTGTTTGCCCCCATTTTTCATGAGTTGAACTCAAAGATCTACAATGGCTGTGAGAAGTTGCTGGATATTGGCAGGAAGTGGAACACACTGTCGTATACGCCGATCCAGAGCATCCCAAACATGCTCAACGGGTGACATGTCTGGTGAGTATGCTGGCCATGCAAGAACTGGGATGTTTTTAGCTTCCAGGAATTGTGTACAGACCCTTGCAACATGGGGCCGTGCATTATCATGCTGCAACATGAGGTGATGGTCGTGGATGAATGACACAACAATGGGCCTCAGGATCTCGTCACAATATCTCTGTGCATTCAAAATGCCATCAATAAAATGCACCTGTGTTCGTTGTCCATAACATACACCTGCCCATACCTTAACCCCACCGCCACCATGGGCCATGATCCACAACGTTGACATCAGCAAACTGCTCACCCACACGATGCCATACACGCTGTCTGCCATCTGCCCTGTACAGTGAAAACTGGGATTCATCCGTGAAGAGAACACCTCTCCAAAGTGCCAGACACCAACGAATGTGAGCATTTGCCCACTCAAGTCGGTTACGACGACGAACTGCAGTCAGGTCGAGACCACGATGAGGACGACGAGCATGGGGATGAGCTTCCCTGAGACGGTTTCTGGTGTGGTTACACGTGATCTGAGGTTGTGAGGCCGGTTGGATGTACTGCCAAATTCTCTGAAATGCCTTCGGAGACAGCTTATGGTAGAGAAATGAACATTCACTTCACGGGCAACAGCTGTGGTGGACATTCCTGCAGTCAGCATGCCAATTACACGCTCTGTAAAAACCTGTGACATCTGTGGCATTGTGCTCTGTGATAAAACTGTACATTTTAGAGTGGCCTTTTATTGTGGCCAGCCTAAGGCGCACCTGTGCAATAATCATGCTGTCTAATCAGCACCTTTGGGGCGTGGCTGTGGCTCAGGAGGTAGAGCGGGTCATTTCCTAACCGGAGGATTAGCGGTTCGATTCCCGGCTTGTCCAGTCAACATGTCGAGGTGTCCTTGAGCAACACACTGAACCCCCAGTTGCTCCCGGTGATGTCACCGGTGTGTGAATGCTGCGAATGGGTGAATGGCCGAATAATGTGAAAGCGCTTTGAGTGTGCTGTAAAAAGCATAGAAAGGCGATGTACAAATATAAGACCATTTACCTGCATTTGTTGTGTTTCTCCACTCATTTATTCAGGTTTGTCCTTTAATTTACCCCTCTATGTAGACAGAGGAGCAGAAAACAGGTCTGAGAACAATTAGACTGGGCTGCGTGCTGAGGCTGTGCACCCTGTGTGTGTGTGTGTGTGTCTGCTCCCATGAGCTCTGATTGGTGGAAAGAAAATCTGTTGCATGCATGGGTGAGCCAGACGGGTAGCTCCAGTAGACTGTGTGTGTGTGTGTGTGTGTGTGTGTAGTCCTGTTTGCTCTGGTCTCTATGCTCTGTTTCAGTCTTTCTGCAACAAGCCTGTGGTGGAGCAGAGCAGCTCTGTGACAGTTAATTCAATCGGTTTCTGACCAACTGCTCATCTGACCAGACAGGCAATGAGGCACAGAGGACATTATCTCAGACTTAATCTCTATTCTTACACTTTCTTATGTTGCAATCAAGTCACAGTTCAGTATGAGGGCCAATACTGCATTCATGTGGCTTGTGGCTGTAAATTTGAAATAAAAATGTGTTTTCAAACTTAACCAGATCACTCTCCTGAGTTGAATGAAAAATGACCGAATCTCTTATATTAAAAAAAGCTTTTTTTTGCAAATGGTTCTTTATTTACATCGTAGAAGCGGAAGAAGAAAAACAGCGGGCTTAAGTGGCTCAGCCATGAAAAAAACAAAATGAGCTTTTCAGAAGGTCAATGACAGTTCAAATTGGTAATGTATTGTAATTTAAGTGCTAAAAAGAGCACTCCACCACTTTTAAACTGTCCACTCATAATGGTCGAATTAAAACAAAAATGATAAAATCAGTGCAGTAGAACAAAATAGACCTCCCACTGTACCACATTCTTCTTCTTCATTAAAACCTGTTGCCTACAATAACCACCATGCAACTTGACCTCCAACAGCTCAGTTACATTCAGGTTGTTGTTCTAGAAGCAGCTAATGTAGCCTGGGCTCCAGCAGGGATGAGGAGCTAGAGCGGCCTGATGACACCACTTCCTTCTAACTCCGCTCACTCATCAACGCTGGATTCCTCCGGAGCACAGTACGTGGTTTTTTTTTTTTGACTGTTTGAGGCCAGTGTGTCTGCTACACGTGATGTGTGGCTGGTTAACGTGCAGATTAATGATCCATGATGTTATTGCCGGCACTAGATCTTCCTAAGAAAGTGACAACAGCGTATACTCCCAGCAGAATATGGTAGAACTATAATGGAAAATAATATCATTAGTTTACATGAGATCTTACTGTTTTTTTTTTTTTTTGCAATTACATGAACAAAGCAACATAATGAAATGTAAGTAGTGGATGATGACATCAGACATTTTTTTCACAGCTCTAATATTGTAGCTTATTCTTCTAAGTCTGTTCTCTCCCCACGACTTCGATGCATTAAACCATTAAGTATTAATCACAGAGGCACATTTTAACTGATAATATTACTCTTCCACACTGTTGTGGTGTGTACAACTGACTGGAACTGTTTGTGTGTGTGAGCCTACAGGACAAATGATTAAGACGTGTGAGTCTCAAACATGCCTGTTTGTGTGTACGTACTGTGTGTCTTTCCATGAGGCACGTGTGACATGGTGCACTGCGCTCCAGTGCCCCTTTGGCCTTGGGTTACGATCCACGGGGACACAAAGAAATCACAGAGCCGAGACTTGGTCCTCAATAAAGCTGAGCAGACACTGCTTGTTTTGCATGTTCTGTTAACTCATGCCACACAATGTAATCTGCTTTTCCAAAGAACAAAGCCAGGACCAATGGGTTTTATGCCCACACTGAACATAAGCACGCAACCCTCAGTCATTTTTTGACAACTCTAATAAAGCTTACACAAACAAGACAACCGTGTCCTCAGTATTGATAAAAACAGAGAAAAGCTGTGAAACATTTTTGTACTGCTAGAAACTGAAAGTAAGGAGAAAAAGGAGAAATGAGAAGTGGCAGATGGATGACAGATCCACACAATATGGTCCATCTGCTTTGCAGTCGAGACTGCGTTTAACCACAACATGTAAAATACAACTTCACTAACATTATAAGAAGCTCACTACAGTTCTGAACACACGTTTTGACAGCTGTCATGAGGAAACTCAGACTGTGGACCTGCTCAAACCACAAAAAGCGACAAATATTTCTGACATGCCATAAATCCAACCAATGGCAAGAAACCAGGCACCGAGACCCGCCTCAAACATCAGGTCAGGCCACGACTGCTCTGCAGAAATGCAGCCACTCAGGGGGTGAAACTGGGCTTAATCCCTACAGTGTCTGTCCAGTGTAAAACTCTTCCTCCCCTCTAATCACTAATAACACTCGATTGAACAACAAGGTGAAATGCTTCTCTTCATAGCACTAGTCCAGGTAAGGATATGAGGGTGATTTCATGCCCAACCACTTTACTACTGGGACCATTTCACATCGTGGTTTCGGCCTGTATGTGTGGTGAGATAACCCAGCAGACCAACATGTTCAAAAGCTGCTCTACATGAATTTACTTCATTTTCATGTGCTGCATATGGACACTGTCAGGGAGGTGACGCCGCCCACCCACTCTTTGTCTCATGTGCAGTTTAGTCTTGTAACTTCTGGCTGCTGTAGTAAAATAAAATGGTGCCATCCTGGTCGCTCCATTTATTAAAGCTAGGAACACATGTCCACATGTTCCAGAAGTTCATATGTACTCACACAATCTCATTTACCACAAACTAGGATTACTGTGTCATAGTTTAACGCCTCTGCCAACCAGTCAGATTCACAGGAATGGGACAAACATGAAAACACGGTGAACTTTGACCTTCGGTCACCAAAATCTGAGCAGTTCTTCCTTGAATCCAAGCGGATGTTTGTGCCAAATTTGAAGAAACTCCTTCAAGGTGTTCCTGAGATATCACCTTCATGAGAATGGGACAGACAGACAACCTGAAAACACGATGCAGAAATAAAACTAGTAGTCACTGCACCCTGTTTGACAGCAGTCACACACAAGACGTCTTGTTTCTGTCCTCTGCTTAAAGCTGTCTGTCAGTCTGGTGGTAGATGATGTCCTGCTGCAGACTGGGTATATCCTGACACACTAACTCTCACTGTGAGCACCAGAGAAGATAAATGATGTCACCAGAATGAGCTTTGTTCTATTTTCTCCATCTGAGTCATACTGAGGACAAGACTCCATTGACTTATGTTAACAGCTGTTTATATGTAAACACAAACCTACAATAGGCTGGCAACAAGAAGGTGAAACTAAATATATTTTCAAAACTGTGAAATGGTTACATCAGTGACTCGCTAATTGTACATTTGCATTCTGTGTCAGACAGAATAATCAAACATTCAAACTGAAGTTTATGTTTCTCCTGCAAAGAACCAGCTACAGTCAAATATTCTTTTGATTTCAGGTGTAACACAAGTTCTTCTGAAGGTACATTATGTATGTGTGCTCAGGCGGCGAGCAGTATGCAAACACACACACACACACACACACACATATACGACGTGAGCACAGAGAACATATCAGTTGTGATAGTTTGTCATTACAGCTCATCCACACTAATACAAGACTCAGTGATGGGTAAAAAAAGCCAAACCACGGTAATCTTTAAACTTCGTCTCATGTAATAAATTCACTGCATACACGAGCGTGTTCATGGGAGCATTTCGTTTAACTCTTAAAGGTCTTGACCCCCCCACACACACACACATTTAAGCACTCAGGACTCTAATTTCATGCAGGTAAAAAACCGACAGAAGCACAACGTCATCACACAGAGACCTCTTCACCATAACACAAGCCTCTTTTATCTTGTTGACATTTTTTTCTTTCATATAAATGCTTAATCTGCTACACTTTAAAATGTAAATCAGAGTCTGCACTTGGTGAGATTAATAGATGATTTAACAATAACATCCATAAATGCTTCACAGACAACAACAGGTTGTAGTAAAATAAGTGCATCGACTCCTGTGCCTCTTCTCTTTTGATACAGGAGGAGACACCCGAGTGCACAGATATAACAACAGCTGTTTCCTTTAAGAAAAACACCAAGAAACAAATTTCTCTAGAAATTAAAATCATATTTTTGGGCCTGTGACCAGGATTACTAGGGGGAGCTGTCATGCAGTTATGTAAATGGTTTCAACAGGCTATTTGCTCTAAGGGCATGTAAACACACTAAAATACAATATGTGAATGCAACCTTTAAAACATGCAGCCTACTTGTACAGATTTGACTTTGTGCAGGTTATGAATGACATAACATTATTTAGTCAAGAGGTTTTGCACTTTTAGTTTTATTTGCTTTATTTCAGCAGTGTACCCTAACACTTAGGGGAGCTATGTTTGTGCTTTGTGACGACACCTCCCCATACAAACAGTGGCACAGTATTTGAGGAGAAGCTGGAGTGCGTTCCTCTCTGGGCCCATTAGGAAAATATTTGCTTCTTTTAAATGGGAATATGTGAACCAAAGTCCACCTACTAGGGTTAACACCACTGAATTTGGTTTTGATCCAAAAACAACGAATCCCAGGCTTGGATCATTGGTATCAAAATCAAACCAACCTGCAGCTACTGTGCCATCATGGAAGGCAGAAGAATATGTCATGATTAATGAGATGAGTGCAGCATTAATAGACCACTTCTGAATATATTTGAATTAGCACCAAACATGAGGCATTTCCCCTGTTCTCAGTAATTAGTAAATCACATGCATGTTTGAGCACAAGTCTGGACTATTTAAATGGTAAATAAATGTTCAGAATGTGAATTCTCAGAACTGAGGAGGTGAAGACTGTGCACCAGCCCACGCACACAGGAGCAGCATCAAGAGCCCAGGAGGGGACTGGACACCTGATGGATTCATTATATTGTATCGATCCTAGAGATGCTCCATACTCAAAACAAGGCTGTGTAGATACTGTCGGGATCAATCCACCTACCCATAACAGAGCCCTCTTAATGATAGTGTTTTTTAAAGCTGTGTCATGACCTATTCATGAGTGCACACTGGGGTGTCAGCTGTGATTGAAGCTTTGTAAATAGCCAACCATGTCATGAGAGCATGTAGAGTAATAACATGCCTTACTTGAAACTCAAAGGTCTCATCAAATAGCGGGTCGTCCTGGTTCTGAGCAGCAGTGCGCGTCCTCTGTTCAGCACAGTCCGCTGGCACACCATGCAGCTCCAGAACCACATACGGGTCAATGACCTCTCCTTTGGCCCCGGACCCCTGAGGTTTGGGCAGGTTATGGGCACTGATAACCTGCATGGCAAAACACAAAGCAGCCCATGTTCAGCTCATCACTTAGTAGATATTTGAATAATATATTGAAGAGAAATTTATTTGAAATCAAATTACCCTCAGTTAAAGAATAGGTCTGACTTAAAACAATACTCACATGCCTGTAGCAGCTAAAGAACACCATGATCATGTTTTTACAATGAGAATGAGACATTTGAAAACAAGAACTATGACAAAATGTTTTCATCAACAAATAAAAACTACGTAGATGGATGGACATGAGGTAATGACGCCTTTAATGCAAAGTCTGCAGCATCTGTGGACTCACAAACTGCAGCTCCTAATCAGTCAAACCAAAATGTCTCTTGTTCAGATGTTGATTTAGCTGCTTGACCTGTTGCACAGCTGCTAATAAGAAACATCTTACACTCGGTAAACGTTCTGACTCTGTCAGCTGGCGTTAGTACCTCATGGAAGAAACAGAGTTATGAGCTAAATTCATCTACAGCTGACTGGGAATTAGACAAGAAGACACACAAACAGTTGAGACAGGCTTTAACAATGTGGCTCAGAAAAGAAAACCGCATCATGTGTGTAACGAAATGAAACATGCACTTTCCAGCAGCAGCCTCTGTGTGGACCAGTCCACACGATATATGGGTGATGTTTATGCAAAATTTTAATCCGAGAAGTAAAGTTGTCAAATGCTATGGAGTACAAAGTACAACGTCTTGCAAAGACATGTAGTGGAGGAGAAGTAACAAGTAGCATAAACTGAAATGTACATTGTTATAAACTAAACTTAAGAATGCATGGAGGAGTTACTACAGTGGTTTTAAGGTAGATATGAAAAATTGTGTAAATGTCCTTTAAAGAAAAAGCTTCAGAACAAACCCACACCTTAATCCGTAGAGTATGGGGTGGCACTCCTGGCACACATCCCTGCGTGTGGGCGCTGAAGTAGGACACCTCATCCGTCATTACAGCAGGGCGCAGAACATACCCACATCCTCCATTCTGTAAGAAGCGACCGCGGTGAAGGTCCAGCATGGCACCGGGGGTCTGCTGGTTCAAGGCTACGAGCTGGACCCCTCCTTTCCAGTATCCTTGTGGATTAGGGTTGCTGGAGTCCAGACGCACTGAGCTGGGTCGTACCCTGGTTAGGGTGCGCTTGGTGAACATAACCAGGTCTTCTGGGCTCTCACTGGTCAGCCGCCCGGCCTCTCCCTCACCCAGGGAACACAGTGTCCAGTAAGGTGGCTCGGGAGGCATCGGTGTGCTGGGAGACGAGGGACTGCTTGGGGGGGACTGCTGCTGAGCCTGTTTGTGACAGGGTCTTTGGGCATCTGCCGGTGCGAGCGATCGCCACCAGGTCTGACAGCTTTTTGCTGAGGCACAGCTTCCTGGGTTGAGAGGGTGGAGGCACCACCAAGACGACACCCAGTTCTTCCTCACCAGGGATGGTCATTCGTCGCCCTGCCAGTGGCCCTCCTCCTCCGATCTCCTCATCCTCCTCAGACACCTCCCCATCAGAGCCTTCCTGCTCTGGAGGGAGCCTCTTCGCTACTATAAGGATGCGCCCCTTCAGCTGCTCTGGCGAGGGCAGGGTGGTGGCTCGCCCTCCCAGGCTGACAGGTAGGCCCTCTGAAGTGTAAAGACAGGAGCCAAACACTTTCTTTAGGTGCTGTGCCAGGGTGCGCTGCTGGGCAGGAGAGCAACGCTGGCACAGGTACACCAAGAGAGGATACTGAGACGTGAGGAAGGCGTACTTATTGACTACCTCCAGAGCAGAGCGGATAGTGACAGGTGCATGGTTCTGATGATGGTGGTGATGGTGGCGGGGGATGTCTGCACCATAGTCGACACCAAGAAGAGGCTCCCCCTCTGGGCCATCAGTCACACCCAGCTCCAGGCACCGACAGCCGGACTGCAGGGCCTTGATCAGCCCTCCTATGTCTGCTCTGCCGTGGACCTGGTCATCCAGCAGGTAGGAGCGGTACGAGGTGCTGAGGAAACAACCAGCAGCATCAAAACATGCACTAATGCAAATAATGACCTGGTTTTATAGTATTAACAGCAAGTAATGGCAGCTAGAAATATCTGAACTCTTGCACAATATCAGGTTGGAGGACAGGACACGCACAGATCAAAGGGAGTGTAAATAACAACAGTTAAAGGCACATTTCAACCCAAAGTGAAAATATTAACACAGTCCACTTCCATGTTGTTTGACATGTGCTGCTAAGCCAACTGTCTCCGCTGTCAGTCAAAAAAAGACATCAAATGACCTAATATGTTTGGTAGTGTGGCACCATATGTCAAATTGAATGTGTATATCTGCCTCAGATGTTTGTGCTGTTAGTGGCAGGGGGTAAGCAGAACCATCTGTCAGACAAGCAGACAGCCGTTCTTAAAACTGGAGCTGTCGAGTGTATTTATTAGGAGACAGTCGACTATGTATAGACATTTGGGAAAAGGGCAACAGTCTGGCTGACAACTGACCACATGTGGCAACATGTAAGTGGACTTTGACAGACATCTGGATTTTTTCTGAGCATCTAACACAGTTAGATAAGCAGTTTACAATAGAGGTGGCAGAATTCAATTTTGCACAGAAGGGAACAGACAAGGCAGAGGGGCATCAGCCACGACTGGGCCGAACACATTGTTAATGGCTTATTGTGTAATGTTTCAGGTGATTTGTTGTGAAGTTAGAATCCTGTACAAAGGTCCTAACTATGTACTTGATGGCTGAATTTGATCATATTTAAGGTTTTAGGCTACGACTCCATGTTCCAGGTAAGAAGTCGTCGTCCTTGCTGGCTGTAGGAATGAAATGAATGAAAGAGAGTTGGTCTTGTCCTGCAGTGTGTGGCTAGTTAGTCCTTAGTATTATCAGTATGATATGGAACACGTGTAACACTGTACTGCACCCACGAATGTTAGATCCATACTAAACTGTTTTTTAACCTTTATTTATTCAGGGATGCCCTGGTCACATTCACAGGCTGCTGAGTACAACCACACACTGAGCAGCTCCAGCAGAGCAGTTTAGAGTTAAGGGCACCACAGTGGTGTTAATGAGGGTGCAGCAAGCACAGCTTTGTGCTGCTGGTCCACAGATTGAATCTGTGACTTTCCAGTGCAGTTCTCCAACCTTCAGGCCACCATCAGAGAAAAAGCTTATAAGGTGAGGACGAACATGTTTGATGAACACAATTCTGAACACAAACTCTGGCTAAGGTTTCTGGAGCATTAACTTCCTCGGAGCTGAGAAATGTAAAGCAACAGTGATTTTCTAGCTTCCAGGCCCAGCTTTCACACAGTGGGGCCATAGTGAACCTTTTTGTAACATAACCTGTGATCCCACAGAAATATGGAGCCAGTATGTAAAGCCCTTGGCCTTACTACTCTATTAAACTCGATGGACAAACATGCTCTTTAACTTTAGGTTTTGGAAAGGCAAAAGAAAAAGACACCCAAATCCAGAGCTTGACCATTTACGTCAATGTTACTGTGATACAGACTTACTTACTGTATGTTGACAGTTGTATGAATGACATGAGTATAACAGAATGGTGTTCTCACCTGATGTAGTAGTGCGACAGAGGCATATTCATGTCCTGACAAACCCCCAGATGCTCAGGGTCAAGCAGCTGGCACTCGGGGGACTGCAGGTAGCGGGCGAATCCGTCCAGACCCAGCAGCCCTCTCTCCCTGCCCTGGGCTGAGGGCTCGTAGCGCCTGAGGATCTCCCAGCACCCCTCGGTTGTCGCCAAAGATAAACCCTGCTCCGTCTCCAGGAAGAGGCGGAGGTCCTGAGGGTCCAAACACTCTCTGTCCTTGGACAGTTGCACCAGTAAGAAGTAGACGTCGGGGCGAGTGCAGAGTTCGCAGTAGGCCTCCTGAAACTCCTCAAGCGTCACATGGGAGGTCAGCTTCTCTTTGCTGCGCTGGATCTCCTTAAAACGCAGACGTACCTGAGGAAAGAGAAACAAGGCGAGAGAGAGAGTCAGGGAGGATGCAGCAAGGACAGTGTAGTGAGAGAGAGATGAAGTGGGTGAGTTAGTCAGCCAGCGTTCATCCAGTGGCTCTGATAAAAGTTCAGTTATCTTGTGTAAATAAGGATATGAAAGTGACCCACATTAATCAAGGGTTATAATTTCCTCCAGTCTGACTTCCCTCCAACTTGTTTTTTTGGTCCGTTTCATCTTTTTCCTTTCATTTTATTTTGTTCTCTGCACAGGAGAATGGGTTCAGTTTGGGGTCCAGATTCAAGCTGCTAAAACACCCAGATTCATCCAACAAATCCCTTATCCAGAGCCAGGGAAACCATATTTGCAGCAGGGTCCTCATAGTGAACAGGGAACCAGTTTTCTGTTTAAATAGCTACAGTCCGACATGTTAAAGGAAGAACTTGTGTTATGTCTTGATAACTGGTGAAGGACAGGCGCTCGGCCTCTACCGGTGTTAAAGGTTACAAGTTCACCTTCAGGTAATGCTGAGTGCATGGTGCAAAACATCAGATATCAGTAACTAAATAAACTGTGACGGGGACCAGAATGTCCATGGATTATGTTTGATAGTCAATTACCATTGTTTCGATTAGTGTCAATGTCAGACTTGCTCAGTAACTGGTCCTTAAATCACAAAATAAAATCAATGGTGTTATTACAGTAATGTGATTAAGTATCTTTTGCTATACAAAAACAGTATCTGCATCCCCCACCAAACCAAATGCTTTGATAAGGAATTTGATATTTGACAAAATGCTGCCAACTCCCATCCCTAGTGTTCTCCCATCTCTGAGATCCCCTCACAGGCTGTCATTTCACCTGTCTGATTTCTAACTCAGATTTCTACGCTCTTGACGTTTCCAGGACAATTTTGTCACTCTGCTTCTGTGCTGCTCAGCAGGTGATACAAGGACTTGTGTGTGATTGCACACCAAAATCTAACAGCTATCTCTCGTCATGGGGGATTACTGTAAATGTTTTGTTGCTCCAAAATCGGACCACTGGATCAGGCAGCACACCACCACTGCTGAGCTGAACGAACATGTAGCATCACCTGCAGTTCTCACATACAGTCACGACGCAGATGGCGACAAGTTCAAGGAAAACACTGAGTAACTGAGTGTTCTCGTCCAGGATGACAGCCGCCATGCAGAAACACACAGTGGTGCACAGCTGATCATCTGATGCACACATCAAGGTCACCATCATATAATCTAGCCCATGTACAGCATTTATGTCTGCATGAAGCAAACATAAAGCTCTAATATCAGAAACACCCCTCACCTTGGCTTCCTTGATGCCGGGACACAGCTTACAGATGGTGGCGACTGCTATGTCCTCGGACACGATGCCGTAGCCATCTTCATCCACCTGGGCAAACCAATCACTGAGGGGTGCGCCAACAAGTAGCGAAGACCAGTCACCCAGATGTTGGCCACATCTGCGGACAATGCAATCAGGTCCAGAGACTGTAGGGAGAGAGAGACAATAATGGTGAGTGGGTGGTACTGCCTAGTTTTTAAACATGAATACAGTACAGTATCACTGAGTCATGTAAACAGAACTATGGAGCACCATTTCTTCTTCTTCTTCTCTTCTTCTCTTACCTGGTAGTCATCCCCATGTATGATAGAGAAGGCTGCTTCCTCAGCCAGGTGTTCAGAGAGAGGTCCATTATGGAGGAATGTCTCGGTGCTCTTCCCGGTGCGAACCTCCCGGATGCTGGAGACATCCAGCCGAGCCCGGTCCCCGTCCTTCTTAGACGGCTCCCAGCGCAAGCAGCTGAGGTCTGGGTCCAGGGTGTAGAAACGGCAGTACACCCTGGAGTTGGGCCGGATCTTCTTGAGTTCACATCCACCCTGCATGAAGGCCAGGCAGTCAGCTGCACTGCTCACCTGAGATGGAAAATCAACATGAACTTTACTGTTTATATTCTGTTACAAAAGTATGTTTGTTGACTTTTTCTTATGCATTTGCAATCTACCTTCTTCTCAGAGGGCATGCTACTGAAGGACACTGTCTTCTTCCTGCTTCCACTCACCTTCTGCACCGATGGGTCCTGGGAACAAACCAAGACAAATGGGTTAAAGTCAAAATGAGAAGACGTGTTTCTACATGTTCAGAGGAGTCGCCAGGGAACAGTCAAAAATACACTCAACATGTCAGGGTCACTCCGTTTTGCCTGCCCTCTCTCACCTCCACACACCTGCCAGCTATCCTTATCATCACCACCTGTTGTCTATCCTGCAATTACCCGCCTCCTATATCTACCCTGCCTTCAAACCGGTTCCAGACATCAGCTCCCCTTTTTGGACTATTAGCCTCCACACGGAGCTGTCATCCTCTGACCAACACCCATCGTTACCCCTCGGACTACATCATCCACCAGGTCGGTGCTCTCCTATCCTGTTTTCTACCTGCTCATCGTGTTCTTCTGCCACAACCATCTCTACCTTGACCAGCCAGTGAGTGACCCTCCTGCTCCACAGCTTTACATGTGTTTTGACACGGTATCACCATTGTAATCTGTACAGCACTATTAAACACTGTTTATGTTGAAATCAGCCATCTGAGTCCGCTTCCTCTGTCACACCACCTTGTGTGGCGTGCGGCCATAACACAACACTTATCTAAAGGTAGACATCACTCCATAGTTAGACAGAACTATAGACACTGCTTTATTCTTATATTTTACAGCTAAAACCTTCTTCATAATTTCCTAAAAATGTCCTGATATTTAGCTGTAAACTACTGGGATACCTTTAGAAAGTGTTAGTTGCTACAATTAAGTGTCCACTTTTTATATTCAAATAGAAAACACGAGGAACTGTGTGTTGATAGCCATGCATTAGATTAGTCAAGTACAGACAATGATATCGTTTCCTAGACAGACTGGCTACAGAATGTGCCACACTTTGTTTTACAGGTTTGGTTTGTAACAACTGCTAAGTTGGTGGAAATTAAGTTCTTTATTTATTCATATAAAATTTGAAACAAAACTAAAACATGTCATTGCAGCTAAAAACTACAGGTAAGTATGCAATTCAACTGACATGCATCATAATTAGCAATTAAATAATTAATTACCCAAAGTTACGATCAAAATGTACTAAATAATTTGCACTAATGCACACTGGATCATGCCCAGTGTTTCACAGTATATAAAACATAAATCTATAATGTGGGTTATTCTTGAATAAAATTCTTACTCATATTTCTGATCTTTTTTTAACTTTATAGTCTATTTAGCTCTTGTGCATAAATCCTCAGGTATTTTGTTTGATTCTGTGAATTGTGAAGTGGTTACTACAACACTGCAGTTCCCTTATTAGGATTCATGAAGTTTCCTTCCTTCCTTTCTTTCTAATGTGAAATAAGTGAAGTTACAATCAGTGTTCTCCACTTTACATTGCTGGTACACTGGTTTCCACACTTGAGGTTGTCTATATGTACAACAAAATCTGGACTCTATAGAAATGCTTTAATATCACATCCTTAAATTCTTGGTCTTGAGGGTAAATTGACTCAGTTCTGTTTGGGATCTGGGCCTTTGCAGCTTGGTTTCATTGCAGGAGCTGGTGCACTGTTGCTCTCCTTCTCTAAATGTGGACAGTCTGTTATTTTTCTCCAAGTCTTCCTGATCATCACATCTTTATTTAGCCTGGTGAGTTGGCTTATAGGAAGGGTGCTCACAGAAGTGTTTTTATCTGTAGGTTGTATTCATAGAAAAGAAGAGAGGTGACAAGGGCTCCATTATATTTATATCCTTTGCTCCATTTATATAGATCTAAACAGTAATTTTTCTGAAACTGTGCAGTGTAAAACTCTAGCATTATGCATGTTTGAAATGTGACTCAGTGGAAGAAGAGGAAAGTGCTGCCACTCTTCCATAAAACGCTCAGGCCTGACAAGTCTATTTATGCATGTGTGTGTGTGTATACATGTAAACTAAATATTTCCTTGTTTGGTGAAATAACTTTATGGACATCTTTGTATTTTGTCATCAATGTGGAAGAGCTCACTTTATGCTGTGATTTTAGCATTGTACTTCATATATGGCTTCAACAAGGTCAGATGTAAGACAAGAAAGAAGTGTGAGTGGATTTCTGTTTCTAACCACCTCCACTTTATCGTCAGTGCTTTTCTCCCACATTCAAGGTCACTCTTCTCTGAAGTCACTTCAGATATTGAAGGAAAACAGCCTTTACTGCAACTACAGCTCATTACTACAAATTTATCTGTACACTGTACTGCTTACTGGTGGAGGTTGCAGGAAAAGTGCTCACAGGAACTGTGGCCAGCTGTACACTGTACTGCTTACTGGTGGAGGCTGCAGGAACAGTGTTCACAGGAACTGTGGCCAGTTCTCTGCACCAAGCGCCACATGTAATTACTGCCAGCATCTCAGAGGAGAGCAGCGCAGCTCATTACAAATCAGTGAAGAGCCATTATCGAGGCCTTCACTGAGGAGCCCATGCTGTACCACTAATGAAAGCTAGCTTAACACTCACATTGGCTCAGCAAGCAGAGATGAAGCTGCCAGTCAACCTGTCAGTAGCTGCAGACACACAGAGGCAGGAGGCAGTTGCAGGGTTTGAGTGTATACTCTAAATGTGTGTGTGCACACTGTATGAAAAGACTACACTCTACCAGACACACACAGGACTGTCTTCTAAACAAACATTTGAATGGATGGGGTCGTTGGTTGGTGGTATAATCTTGAATCTCTGACACTTCTGCCAACAGTCACAACAGTTTCTTGTTGCAAAAATATAAAATAAGATATTTTGTCACCTTTTGACAAAAAAATACCTCCACATAATGATGATCTTTTGGTAAAGATAAACAGGGCTACAACTTATAACTGGAGCCTCAACTGATATACTGGGCCCATTTCATCAAGTCGATATCTGTGAAAAGGCATGACAATTTTAAACGTGCATTAACCAAGATTCTCCACATAACCCCAGTGACAGTGGGAAAGGACGTGGTGTGTCTCAACTACACCCCCATGACCCTCTGCTGCCTACAGTCCTCCTGTTATTCCAACTTCTCCACCCTGTGTTGTCAAAGTATGGTCTAAAGCTCTGGGCAGCTAAAAGTCTGAACCCATAGCTACCGTAGAAGGCACAGCAGAGGATGTACTTCCTGCTCCAGCTCAGGAAGTTCAACCTGCCCCAGGAGCTGCTGATACAGTTCTACAGAGGAATCATCGAGTCTGTTCTCTGCACCTCCATCACTGTCTGGTTTGGCTCAGCAAACAAACAGGACAAGTACAGACTTCAGCGGACAGTCAGGACTGCAGAAAAGGTCATTGGTGTGAGCCTGCCCTCCATGGAGGACCTGTACACCTCACGGGTCAAAAGGAGGGCGGAGAGGATCACTGCAGACCCCTCACACCCTGGACACAATCTGTTTGAACTCCTCCCCTCTGGACGGCGTTACAGGTCACTGTGCACCAAGACAACCAGGCACAGGGACAGTTTCTTCCTCCGGGCTGTCACTCTGATAAGGATAATCACCTTTATTGGCCAAGTATGTTACACACAAGGAATTTGTTTCCAGTACAGAACCGAGGTAGTCATCTGCAGTGCCAACTCAACTGATGGCTCTAAGCATCAGGGCAACAGGGTTCAGTGTCTTACCCAAGGACACTTCGACATGTGGACTGTAGGCACCGATATTTGAACCTTCAACCTTCTGGTTGGGAGACGACTGCTCTACCCACCACACTGCCACCTCCCCTGATGAACACTTGACCAACGACAGTATGACCCTCAGTGCAATACCTGTAAATATACATTGTACAGATTACACAGATCCATACAGGTCTCTAATTTAAGTGCTCTATCTTTATTCCTATTTATCTCGTTTCACAATGAGCATTCCTTTGTCTGTCTGCATTGTTTACTGTCTGTTTATACTGCTCATATTACATTGTTTGCACTGTTACTTGCCCCTTGCTTGGGGATATGTACATGCACATGGAGAGCCGATGTACCACAGTCAAATTCCTCGTGTGTCCAACACACCTGGCCAATAAAACTGCTTCTGATTCTAATAATGAACATTCAGTCGATTGTGAATATCATTATGATGTGATACGCAAATGTACAAAGTGAGTCATCATCAAACAAGCTGCTGGTTCCTAGGAGATCTATAAGAAAACCTCCCGTCACTCACAGTTGATCTTTTGTCCACAGAATATGAATAAACAAGGTTCTGCTCTGTCCTGTGATTAAATCTGACAACTTCCTACACATTGACAATCCACACACACGCACACAACTCAGTCCTTCACAGAGATTAATTCAGCAGCTTAATGTGTTATTTTGTGTTGCAATAAAGAGAAAAGAAGCTGTGTAAGTCAGGAACCAAAGCATACACTGTAGTACCTTTGCAGGACAGGAGGTTTGTGACAAGCTACAGTAACTTTCATGCCTGAAGTGTTATGTAAACACACAGGGTGGATTTGAAGCCTTGCAGGCCTTGGCTGTGGCAGCAGGGTCTGCTAGGTGAGACCTGAAGCCTTGAGGTCCTTCCAGATGTTTATGCAGAAATAAAAATCTGGTTACTGATACAGTATGTTGGTGTTTGTTGTAGCTGAGAAGTGGCTACACAGCAGCAGCCCCACGAGCCTCCACCCCTGCTGCCCCCCAGTACCAGAGATCGATTACCATTAGCTCCTGAGGGGTGTCGCAATATTTCAGATAATATATTTAAATCAATTAAATTGCTTAAAGCAATGAATTGTTAATTATTCTTTGTGAAAATAAGTTTACCTCCATGTGTTCTGACTCTTTGGGGGGAAAATGGCAAAAAAAAAAAAACAAGGAGGGCAAGACAAGCAGAACAATGGTTACCTTAAAGACTGAGAAAACAGGGGATGAGGTAGCAAAAAGAGAAACAGCTGAAAATAATCATTGCTTAATCCCAGTCTCAACATGTATTGATTTCCAATTCTAAAATTCCCACAGCTCCCAGTGCAGAGAGGCAGACAGGTCAGAGTTTCCAGTAAAGGCTGTTGCTCTGTGTTCACATAACGGTCCCACAAAATGTCTTTTTGTTAAGCTGGTCAACAAGGAGGTTGCACAGATGAGCTTAGATAAAGCAGGTCAGCGGGTATTTAGGTGGACTTGTGTCCGTCCCTCTGGCTGTGTTATAGCACTGTAGGGCCGAGTGGTCATTTGGGAACGCTGATGTTGTTATGCTGTCAGTACTAATCCAGTGTGTGTGCATGCATGTGTGTATGTTTCCACTGTCACTTTGACATCTTGGTGGATGACACACAATGCAATCCAGGAAACTATGGCCATGTCCTGGTAAAGCCTTTAATGCAGCGCTCTGTTTGGTCGAAAACGGCATCTATCAGTTATAATCTACCACCTGCAACAAGCTCCATGTCCCTCTCTCTACTTCTACGTTCTCTGCAGCTCAGATTTGATCATCCTCTCCATCACTGAGTTGCTGCCAGGGAACACATCTCAGCACAGATGGAGAGAAAGAGGAATGGGACCAAAAGCTGGAGGGGAAACAAGAGACACGAGAAGGTCAAACTAGACTAATTCTGAGAATGGGTCCAAATGACAGTAGAGATGGAAACAATACAAAAAAAAAGCTTGAAAACTGCTCATAAAGGAAAAAACACTACAAAGGAGCAAACTGAATAAAAGAATGGATGAAAAAAGACTGATGCAACAAGTGGGGACACAGGGAGCAGAGAGGAGCAAATGTCCAATAAGTGGATGCAGTGGAGACAATAGGTGATTGTACTGAACAGGCAGCTGGCTCTTCACTCATGTCCAATAAGTGGATGCAGTGGAGACAATAGGTGATTGTACTGAACAGGCAGGTGGCTCTTCACTCAGCATAAACTATTCAGCATGTCATGGAGAGCCAAACAATACAGAAAGAATTTACTGTTACATGTATGACCACAAAACAGCAGTTTCATTTTATAACCCTTAAAGACCCAGGACTATATTACAGCCTGTCTAATTCATTCGTTTCTTTAGCATTCAGGTTCCTGTGTTTCCTCAAACTATGTGTTTGAATGATGAACATGCAGTAAAGAAAATATGAGACAGACATCAAATGTGTTGGTGAAAATGGCTTCTGTGGCCAGATGTTGGTCAGCATTGCTCATCACGACAACACAAAAACCCCCAGTACTGACAGTGAGTGTGAAGCTAATGAATTGGTGGGGATTCCGAGTCTGGTTGACACAGCACAACCATAGACCCATGTCTGACCACCAGTCTCGACACACTGCAGCTGTCTGAGGTGAAGAAACAACAGCCAAGGGGTGGGAGGCATCTGAAAAGGTGGGGGAGGCTGATTTTTAGATAAGAGGAAAAGATTCTGGAAGAAAGTTCATAAGCATAAACTTTATTGCCAAGTGTTACCAAAAATACAAAGGACTCCAGTCCAATGACCCCAAATGTGCACAACAATAAAAACAGAATAAATACAAGTTAAAAGAGCAAAACATTAACTGTTCATGAACAGCTGAGGAGAAACTGTAAATGTGCATCACTTTCTTAAGGACTTGAAGATGCACTTCAAGCTTTCATTAAGGCTTGATTAAGCATTTTAGGCTTCAACATGAAATTGGCTCAATCGTCATTAGACATCTTATCTCAACACTTAATTCTTAAATGATGTTTTATACATTCTATCAGTTCCAACTATGTACACGGACACCCAGACACTACACCTCTGTGTGATTGTTTTTACTCTGCTGCTTTAACAGCCTGCCATCTTTCAGGCAGGATTTCCCCCAACTGTTGTATCTTGATTGCTGAGATTTGTTCCACCACAAGAACATTAATGAGGTCTCACAGTGATGTTGGCGTCTAGGTCAAGCTTCCAGGCAACGCTTAGCTTCATTCTTAAAGGTGCATTATCTAGGATCTCCCACACTGTCTGACAAACCCAGTGACAGTGGGACAGGACATGGTGTCTCTCAGCTACACCCCCCTCCATGACCCTCTGCTGCCTACAGCCTCCTGTTGTTATTCCAGCTTCTCCACCCTGTGTTGTCAAAGTACGGTCTGTAAATTAGCCCCACCTGCCGCCTAGCCAAGGTTAGAAGAAGGGTTTTTCCAAACAGTAGTCATGTCAAACAGCCATGGAGGAGCTCTGGGCGGCTAAAGGTCTGACTGGCCTTGATCGACTCTGCCTCCTTATCTGTTTTGCACAGAGAGAGTGGGACAAAGAAAGAGCAACAACCAGGGTTAACATGGGTTTGGCTGTTTGACATAATAGCAGCCAGAGGACTCAGACTGGATCCAGATGTGGCGTTCTTCTGTCTGGATGTGTTAGCATCTAAAGCTAACCTGTTTGTTTTGGTAACATTAGCCACCTAGCATGGTCAGGATTTTACCTTTGTGTTGAATTAATAAGATTTTATGACACATTTACCGTTAGTCAGCTAAAGCTAGCTTCAGACTGGACGCTGCATTTTGGATGGTTCATCTGTAGTTTACGTCATTGCTAGGAAACAGAACATTGATGGGAGGGGCAAAGAGTGGTTATAAGTCAGTGGCGGGCCGTGCATTGCATTTGGTACCTGGGCCTTCAGTGGGGACTTACCCGACTTAATTCACCTCTTAATACCACCACTGTACGTCGCAATTATAGAAACCATCAATGCTATACAAAAATGCAATATAATAAACTGTGGCATTACAGAGAGAGAGGTATTTCGCATATTGAGGGTGAATACCGTTTTTACTAAACCCAGTTAAGACAACTCCACAACCTCTACACTACAACCGCAACTCTGATCTCTGCGTTTCAGTTCTGCTGTGACCAACCAATCAGAGGACGGAAAAATGCTGACATCATTGTGGGCCAGCTAGCTGGCCCTGTGAGGCGAATTTGAAATCTGATTGGTTAATTGCTAATATAGTTTAAGTTACATCAGCCAGCACTACTGATTCTGAAGGCCCTGGGCAGATTTGATTGACATGGCAGCACAGAAATCTGATTGGACAAAAAATCTAACATCCACATACACATACTGGAAGCGGTGCAGCCAAGAGAAATACTACGAAATGAAGAGAACAGACTGTTGGGAATAAATTAATACAATTTCATGGAACAACTATTAGAATTTCGGTTGTAAATGTAGGTCAGTGCTTCTGATAGTGTTTAGGCCAGCAGAGAAGGCCTTGCTGGCCCTGACGGCCCGCCACTGTTATAAGTACTACACAGACAAACACATTAGAAAGCCATCAGGACTTTCTGCAATGCTTTGAAAAAAGGTTTACATATTAAGGTACACCTTTTACCCTGAATGACTTCACATGAACCAGATAAAACAGAGTTTATGTTTAATGCTAAATCAATGAGTTGCTTTCAGCCCTGCAGACCAGTTACATGTGGGGCTGCAAATACTGTAAAGGCTGTAAAGCAGGAGCTATTGTTTTGACATCCTGTCTGTACACTGGATAAACTTCAGTGAACTGAAAGAAACAACACTCTCACACTGTACGTGCACCCTGCCTCTGTGTTTCCATCCACTAACTGATGTGTTAATATTTGTTAAACTGCTGACCAATACCTGGCTGTTACATAAATCTGTCCCTTGACCTGGCTAATGGTCCATCACAGGCCTCACAGTAGTTCACCACAGCAAAGACCAGAATTGTACAGATGCCACACACACACACACATATCTACACTTGAATCATTCTGGTTTCACATGGCTCCCTTAAAATGTTTATCAGAGTTTTACTCTTTCTGCTCATTTTCTTTGTCAGCATAAGAGAAGTTAATGCAACTCTTTTGACAGGATGCCATATTCCGGTAGTTTTGTGGCTCCTGTGTGTCACTAGAGTTTGGTTTTGTCTTAAATCCAGGTCCAGGACTACACCTCTGTTGTGTCATCAACACAGAGTTGGATGAAAAAGCTGGCTTATGTGAGGGTTTTGAAGATTATTGTTTTCTCTGTCGATACAACAGAAGTGCGGCGGTGCATGTTGCCAGGGCCACTCTGCAGAGTGTTTTAGAAAAACACTGTTTTTGAAGGTGAACATTGCTTGTCTGTGAATCAGAGGCCAAAACTGAGAGAGATAAGTTTTATAGTTGCTTATGGAGCAGGGACTGGGTCCATATTTATCAAACTGCTAAAAATAAAACTTTTACCTTTTTGGAGGGGAAAAATAGTCTGTTAACATCTGAGTACAAAATTACATAATTAACTGATGCCGTGACCAGAAGTGTCTGTGCACGAGTCTGTGGGTGGGAGTGTGTGCAGATATTTCAGTGCTGCCTACTGACTTTATTTGGGTGAGTCATCCAATAAAAGGTGCTATCGCCCTGCGTGGTATTGTTTGTCACTTCCTGCACTGTATGGATTCTGTACTGTGGAGTGAATTGCTACAGTGACACAGACAGCTCTCGTTTAATCATTACAAATCCACTGCAGCAATTAGCACCAAAGCTGTAACATTAAGGTCTTTAACCTTGCACAAGTTTCTGCAGTGTATTCACCATAAGAACATTATTACTGTGCTTCAGCTGATGTGTGTGTGGAAGTGCAGTGCAGTGTGTGTGTGTGTGTGTGTCCTTTCAATCTGGAAAGTTGGAAACAAAAAACATCTGTTTTGTAGGCGTAAAATGGAAAGTGAGTTTTTCTTTTTTCATTCTCAAGTGTGTAATCTGACCAAGAAAACCAAGCTCACAAAATACAGTGTCTTGGGGACTTAGATTCTAGACCGTGCATGCATAAAAAGTAAGCATGGATGCATGATGAGACAACAAGCCTCAGGCACAGATACGCGATCGATGCCCTACTCTTCCCACATAGGAGCAAGACATCCAGGCTGAAAAACACACAACTACAGATGTTTGCAGCTGTTGCTAGAACATACCTCAAATAACAAAAACGTTATGCTAATAACATTTGACTAAATAAGCTGAATACTAGGTCAGCATAATTAATTCAATTAAATCAAATTTTATTTGTATAGCGCCAAGTCACAACAAAAGCCATCTCAGGACACTTTACAAACTAAGGTCTAGACCTTACTACTATTATTATGGAGGAACCCCTCCCCCCCTCCTTGAACCACCACCTTATTGTGGTGGAGGGGTTTGAGTACCCGAGTGATCCTAGGAGCTATGTTGTCGGGGGCTATATGTCCCTGGTAAGGTCTCCCAAGGCAAACAAGTCAGGGGTGACGGGTCAGACTA
>NW_018128111.1:220458-232516 GCF_001952655.1 Monopterus albus | reverse complement strand
GGAGGAGCTGGAGGAAGTGTCTGGAGAGAGGGAAGTCTGGGCATCTTTGCTTAGACTGCTGCCCCCGCGACCCGGTCCCGGATAAGCGGAAGAAAATAGATGGATGGATGGAAAAAACCCCCTTGAGCGGCACTTGGCGGCAGCGGGGAGGAAAAACTCCCTTTAATAGAAGAAACCTCCGACAGACCCCAGCCCTTGGTGGGTGGCCTTCTGCCTCGATGGGTTGGGGTGAGGGGACAGAGGAGAGACAAAAGAAGAAAAGCAATAAGACACAATTAGACATTTCCTTCTCATTAGGAACTGTATAAAAACTAAATTTCTCAATGTTTGCAGACATATTTGAAAATACCCTAGATTTACAAAATATACTGCTCAAAAAAATAAAGGGAACACAACATAAGACATCCTAGATCTGAATAAATGAAATATTCTTATTAAATACCTTGTTCATTACATAGTTGAATGTCTTATTTTCCCTTGTGTTCCCTTTATTTTCTTGAGCAGTGTATATATTTGCTGTGCCGTGAAATTGCCGTGCCACTGACCATATATAAAAGATAGACAAACTGGTTTTCTGAAAAGCGGTGCTGAAGTTGAAGTCTGGCTGTCCCAATATTGGTAGCACTTCACTCCGCCTAACTCTGGCTAATCCAAAAAAGGGCAAAAAGGTGGCGCGTGAGTGGAGCTCGCTAAACAGCTAGCCACCTGTGGCAGGACTCTCCCGCCTGTCATTCAAAGGGGCCACAACTTTAATTATCCATAACTTTTAGCCTCAGTATAATTTAAACAGGCAAGTTATAAAAACATTCACCCCCCTGTATAGTTGTCTCTTACAGTGAGGTATTCTAGGAGACCTGCTCCTGATGCTGCAGAACCTTCTTCCAGATAGGAGGGGTGGACCTGGAGGTGACAGGGCAAGGAGCACCGATGATCCAATGATAGCTACTTTCCACTGAAACTACTGACTGGACTGTTAGTATTGATGATGTTTTGGCCTCAGGCTGAGTAGACAATGGCTGTGAAGGATGGCAGAGCTGATGGGGGACACCAGTTACACACTCTGCAGGTTTGTACAACTGACATGATGCATTAGCCCCCAACTCTAACTCTTAGTCTGAATCTGACCTGAACCCACAAACGAAGCCTTAATCCTCAGACAGGAGCTTTGAAGGTGCCCCAAAAAGTGAGGAGCAGTCAAAATGTCCTCATTCCCGGTATATAACTGTTCCTCACAAAGACAGCCCTGCACACACACCACTAACAGGCTACTCTCTGGCTCTATGCCCGCCTGCCCTCGGATAGTGAAAAAAATCTCTGATGGATTTCAACCAGGCTTTCTGCTTCACCTTGGCTCATTTCTACACACACAAACAAGCTCTCTCTCTCACACACATGTAAACACACACACTAGACAATGCCACTGGTTAAAACAAGATACCAGGTGCTTGAAATGGGTCAGCCAGTATGAAAACATGAGCCCTTTTCAGACATGGAATAAGAAAAATTACTAGGTTCATCAATCTCTTGAAGTCTTGGCTTCATTTAGACAAAGGTGATTTTTACATTTCTTAAACACATCAGACAGTGTGCAGAGTCAGTCCAGAGTTGGCCCCGAGCTGTTCGCTCCCAAAGAAGTTCAGGCATTTTAGAGTGGAATTGGAGGGAGGCCATGATGCCGTATTAATTATCTGGTCTATCAACAATCTGGCTCTTAGACAATCGGTTGGATATGTGGTATGTCTGAAATTTTGGCCGAGTTCAATTGTGGCCAAGCAGTAACACAGCACAAAGTAACAAAGTGATTAGATTTAAGGAACCAGACTCCTTTTAAATGAACCTATCACCATTCAGTTCAGATTTGATGCTCCATAAATGTTTTAGAATCTGCCAAAATAACATCAGTGTTCAAGACACACTTTTTGCATCTGAGGATCTGCAAGGGCCCTCGTGTTGTAAATTTCCTCATCTGTCCACTTCTCTAAAGGTCTGCAGGGGCTGTCTGTGTGCAGTGTGAAATCTGCGAGTGTGCCGACTGCACTTTGGTCTTCAAGCTGTTGCACACACCGCCCAAGAAACAGGCACAGAATGTACAGTTACGACACATGGAACACTTTATCCAGTCATACATAACAGTGACACAAAACAGAACCTCAACAGCAGATCTCACTTAGCGCCACATAGATTTTGGTCACACAACAGCACAGACTGATGAACGGCACTCTAAATTGCCTGCTAAATCATCTGTGAGGAGTCAGAAGAGATACTGTTAGTGAATCTGAGCATGCTCAGATTGTAAGATGCTTGAAAAGAGGAAGTAGCTGACACTCAAGACCAAAAATAATTTCCTGTCTTTCTGAAATAAGGGCATTTTGATTAGAAGCATGTCCTCAGTGTGTGTTTGTCCGAGGGCAAGCGGAAACCATGAGCAGGCCATCAGGCGCTTACTCTGACATGAGGCCAATATGTTGAACGACTATGTTTGCACATCCAGTGTGCTTCCTGTTTCGGGCAGTCAGGCTGCTACAAGAACAGCCTAAAACTCTGTTAGTGGACAGTATGGCCGCCACATCATGATCATAAACTCCCCCAGCACGGACACAACCATTCAAGATATAAGCCAATGCAATATTCAGACATGAGACTGACATGCTGAATTTGCATGAAGAGGTACATGTCTGATAGGAGCTATGTTTGCATAGCATCCATTAGCCTGTAGCCTACAGTGCCTGCTGCAACGCTGCACATAAACTATTGTGACACCAGAGGACAAAACAAATCCACCCAGACAGAGAGGACAGCAACCTCTCCTTCATGTCTAGACAGTTTACCAGTTTCTCCTCTTTAACATCCATCTTTCTTCCTTCCATTTCTTTTTATTCCTCCTGAATAACCTCCCACCGATCGTCTTCCCTCAACTTCTAAATGCTGCACCACCTCACCCCTGCTTCTTGTCTGGCTGCCTCTTGCTGCTGATCACATCTCGTCCTTTCTCTTTGCTCTTCTTCTTTGCCCTTTATTCCCTCCCCCTGTTTCTCCTCCTCCATCCCAGACTGAACAGAGGCCTGATGGGGTTTTTAGGTGCTGGCCACAAGGGGCCCTTATCCAAACCAATGACACACTTCCAAGTCAAGAGGACATTTGTTACATAACAGCTTAAAGCTTCCAGGCTTCTCTGGTGGGCCTCTGACTCAGCTGATATCACACACATGCACAGATGAACACAAAGAGACCAACACACACGCTCAGCGAAGGAGAGAGCAGCAGGAAGATTAAGCTCAAACTGGGATCAAGAGGAGAATGAAGTGACAAAAGGAAAAAGGATGGAGGAGGAGAAGGCAGACAAAGTGAGATGAAATCAAGAAAGAAAGCAGTGAGAGATGAAGAAAAGGACAGTGACAAGAGGGAACAAAACGAAGGCTGGTGGAGGAAACTGGCAGAGGGAAAAGCAATATTTGAATGAAGAGTAAAAACCAGAGCATGAGCAAACAGCAGGTCCGACAGGTATCTATAAAAACACAGAGAGCCAATCAGCTTCCAGCAACTAGAGAAAAGAAAGAAATGAGGCTGATGTCTGAGTGCTCCGTTCCTGCTCCCACTGTGGGAAGGAGACGTGAAAACAAAAAGGAGGGAGGGAGAAGAGATGGCTGGATGGCAGCTTCAGAAAGGGTGATGTTTAGTAAATGGCTTGATGAATCTTTCAGAGGACAGGGGCAAGAGGATGAAGAGGAGGAAAAAGCTCTTTCTAAATAATTGACTATCAGGGTTATTAAACTCAGGCAGTGCATCTCAGGTGGTTTATCCTGATGCATGTGGGTCACATATGCTAAATGGGGAATGACCAGTAACTACACGTGTGTGTGTGAGTATATAATGTCTCTGTGTGTGTGCTGGAGGATGTTCCCTAAGCAGCACAAATGTTTCCAGCCATCAAATTGTGCATCTGTCGGACAAACCCAGCAGTGCTTACATAACCCCACCACCCATAAAGCAGCATATTCACAGAGACAGGACCAATGACTAGCCTGCACACACTTGCGTGTAGACACAGACACCCGCACATATCATTCATTTATCCATCCATTATCTATTCCACTTTACCTGAAGAGAGTTGCGAGGGCCTGGAGCCAATCCCAGCTGACACTGAGCGAGAGGCGGGGTCCACCCTGGACAGGTCGCCAGTCTATCACAAGGCTGACATGTAGACAAACAACCACACACACTCACTCCTATGGGTAATTTAGAAAGGCCCACACAACATCACTCTGCTATTACACTTGTGTTTTCAATATAATTTCAACCGCTGCCTAGCAACCCCAGTGGAGGACACTACACAGGATAATGAAAATGTTGCAAAGTGTTGCAATCTTTCTTTTGCTATCCTGGATAAACACAAAGGAAAAAGGAGACAAGACAAATGGAATGCAATGGAATGGCATGGCATGGCATGGAAAGGAAAGGACAGGGAAGGCAAGGCGAAGCGAGGCGAGGAGACAAAACATAAGGAAAGGAGAAAACAAGTGAGAGAAAAAGAAAACGTATTTGTGTATGTGTGTGTCTCAGCTGTGCAACCCAGCATCACACCCATTTCCTGAGAGGTTTTCCACAAACAAACATGTATCTGAATCCACTAATTTGTTCAGAAGTGCTCATTACTGTGTCACAAATGTCTGCGGAGATGCAGCAGTTCACCTCACAGCTGCTCTGCGCTCAGCCCTGTTCTTATGTAATTATGTGGGCCCAGAGTTCAGGAGTGTGTGCATTTCATTTAAAAACAAAGGATCTTCCCATGAGCTTTTAAAGTCCCCATGGCCATTTAGTGTTTAATCTTCGGTACCTCTAGATTAGCTTGGCACCCCTCCCAACTCCAAATAGTCTAATTATTTCAGAATGATAAAACCAGAGAGCCTCTTCCTAAAAACAAGAGGATAGCTTGTGAACACGCACAACTCCTGTCTGAAGGTGGACAGCACTGCGATGGCATTAATGAATGCTGTTGCATTAAATCCAACCGGTGGCTGCTGCATTTTCCCCCACATGACCACACACAGTCGCAAACTAGTCAAATTAATTCCCACAGGTAGCGTAGCATTGACAATAACATCATGGATCATTAATCCACTCATTAACCCACAGCTGGAGGTAAAATATATGCACAGTTGACTAATTCTGCTTTTACATTGGCACCGGTGGATGTCAGACAAGCTCACATGAATGTGCAACTGCCTGAAGAATATGACCATTCAAGGAAATCCTTAAACTATCTCATAAGACTTAATTTTGTTAGGAAAAAAAAGACTTGCGACTGAGAATTTGTATAAACTGAGTTGCTTCTGCATAGAAATACTAGAACATATGTACACCTCATTTTTTGAGCTTTAGGTCACATCTAAGATGATAATTCATCGTTGTAACATTGTAGATGTGTCAGAAAACAAGGAAAAGCATGCCTCTGCCACATACACTGAGCCTGTTCACATCTGAAAGTACAATAAGTATGTACTTCAAGTCAACAGCTATGTTTGACCTCGAGGTTGTACACAATATTCACATACAGAAAACTCCACAAATCTTTATGTGCTAATGCTAAATGCTAATGTGAAACTAGTCATGGTGCCAGATGTGCATTATGCAGATCACGGCACAAACAGCTCCAGCTTCATGTGAAAAACCAAAGGTCAAACACCAGTGAACTGCCCTCTGTACAGGGCAACACGTAGGGTCATCCTATAATATCTGCTGTTACTACAGTTATTTACAGCCAGTAGAGGCAAAGAGGATGATTTCTGCTGATGTTTAGGGCAAATCTTCAGCTAAGCAGTCATGCATTTAAACTAACGAGTGAGTCGATGGAGAGAGAGAAATGATGTATGAAGACAGGATTTTATAACATCCGAGTCATTATGCCTCCAGAGCTGAAGAGCAGCTGCACTGTATAAACACTGTCTGATTAGAGTCACATGTCAAATGGAAGAGCACAAGAAAAGACAGAGAATCTCAAAGCTCACGTTGCAGCAAGAAATGATGCTTAAACAACAAGTTCTTGATCTGGAGTTTATTTCTTGAAAAGGAAAAACAGTTAAACCTCAGACAGTGCAAAGTTCCACCAAGGCAGATCGGTTTCCAAATAATGCCATTAGGCTACACCTAAGAGCAGTGCTCGAAGTGGGCCGATACCATGGGCTCCCCCAGACGGCAGATGAGAGCAGCAGTACACAAAGGGTGGAGACATGAAGCTGTGGTCAGGTTGGACAGTTTAAGACCTTTCCACCAGCCTTTACAATAGTATTTGAATTACCAGGGAGTCGGGTTGTGCCTTTTACTCTGAGCAGTGTATTTTCAACAGAAATAACATTCAACATTCAGGCCCTGAAGAAGCATCTAATATGATATCACACATGCCCAAAGTGGATTGTACCATTTCACAAGGACTGTGATGTCACAGCAGTGAGTCTCCACCCCCCACCCCCCAAATCAGCCCAATCTCACAATGGTGAAGAATCCTTTAAATAACTCCTCTATCCGCTGTGTCCGAATAATGATCCAGATCAGCACCAAAATCTAATGGACTAGTTATGCTGAGAACAAACCAACAAACACAGGCAAAAACACACACACCCCTGCTGGAGGTAGTCAACTATAAAGACAAAAACAAGAGTAGGAAAAGCATGGGGGTTAGGAGTGGAGTGAAGGAGAGGGGAGCGTGACCCTTACTAGAAGTGAGATAGTAGAGAGGAAAGGAAATGGCCTTTAGGTAGATGAAGGGAAACAGGGAGCAGCTGGACTGATAAACCAGAGCGAGATGAAGACCTGAGGAGAAAACCGAGTAAACTTCATCTGATATTTTGTGCTCAAAACATCCAGAAGTTTGAGAGTAGTTTCACACATGACAAACTCAGAGACTCTCAAAGTGCAATGGTTTCCAGTTTATCTGATGACTACTTTAGGAGCAACCAATGTCCACGTCTAATTCTGTCTGATTCAAACATTTTCATCTGTGTGCATGTGAGGTGTTGCAGAGCCTAAAAACATACATTCTTTGACTTAAACAATATATGATGTGTGAAATGTACAGTAATATTTTGATGCTGCAGGAAACACTGAGTACAATCTGAAAGGCACTGAAATGTCAGTTGGTGTCTAAGCAATGAAAGCAGCTTGCTATCACAGTAAAGCTGTGGCAGCTTGCTGAGTTCTACATTACGTTGAAGAAACAGCTATATTCATAAGAAACAAAAATGTTTTACACAAGAGAAGGAAAGAACTAGCATGAATCATAATGATAAAGACAACAGCAGTGACCATTTGTAATAGAATAATAAGACCACAATGGTAGGAGAAAATATATAACAGGGTTAAGGTCAGGCGAGTTTGCTGGCCGATTAAGAACAATTGAAAAGGAAAAACAGTTAAACCTCAGACAGTGCAAAGTTCCACCAAGGTAGATCGGTTTCCAAATAATGCCATTAGGCTACACCTAAGAGCAGTGCTCAAAGTGGGCCGATACCATGGGCTCCCCCAGATGGCAGATGAGAGCAGCAGTACACAAGGGGTGGAGACATGAAGCTGTGGTCAGGTTGGACAGTTTAAGACCTTTCCACCAGCCTTTACAATAGTATTTGAATTACCAGGGAGTCGGGTTGTCCCTTTTACTCTGAGCAGTGTACTTTCAACAGAAATAACATTCAACATTCAGGCCCTGAAGAAGCATCTAATATGATATCACACATGCCCAAAGTGGATTGTACCATTTCACAAGGACTGTGATGTCACAGCAGTGAGTCTCCACCCCCCACCCCCCAAATCAGCCCAATCTCACAATGGTGAAGAATCCTTTAAATAACTCCTCTATCCGCTGTGTCCGAATAATGATCCAGATCAGCACCAAAATCTAATGGACTAGTTATGCTGAGAACAAACCAACAAACACAGGCAAAAACACACACACCCCTGCTGGAGGTAGTCAACTATAAAGACAAAAACAAGAGTAGGAAAAGCATGGGGGTTAGGAGTGGAGTGAAGGAGAGGGGAGCGTGACCCTTACTAGAAGTGAGATAGTAGAGAGGAAAGGAAATGGCCTTTAGGTAGATGAAGGGAAACAGGGAGCAGCTGGACTGATAAACCAGAGCGAGATGAAGACCTGAGGAGAAAACCGAGTAAACTTCATCTGATATTTTGTGCTCAAAACATCCAGAAGTTTGAGAGTAGTTTCACACATGACAAACTCAGAGACTCTCAAAGTGCAATGGTTTCCAGTTTATCTGATGACTACTTTAGGAGCAACCAATGTCCACGTCTAATTCTGTCTGATTCAAACATTTTCATCTGTGTGCATGTGAGGTGTTGCAGAGCCTAAAAACATACATTCTTTGACTTAAACAATATATGATGTGTGAAATGTACAGTAATATTTTGATGCTGCAGGAAACACTGAGTACAATCTGAAAGGCACTGAAATGTCAGTTGGTGTCTAAGCAATGAAAGCAGCTTGCTATCACAGTAAAGCTGTGGCAGCTTGCTGAGTTCTACATTACGTTGAAGAAACAGCTATATTCATAAGAAACAAAAATGTTTTACACAAGAGAAGGAAAGAACTAGCATGAATCATAATGATAAAGACAACAGCAGTGACCATTTGTAATAGAATAATAAGACCACAATGGTAGGAGAAAATATATAACAATATTTTATATTAAAATAATAATAATAATTAAGTGGACTATCTCATTAATGAAAACAGTACAGACTTTGCATTTAATGCTCAGAGGAATCCAAGCTCACCATGTTTATCCACTATCAATGAGGCTCTTCTTTTATCCAGTTATACATGTTTTTTGCAGCTGTCATGGCCAAATCAAAATAGCAGATGTTCTCATACAACTGACTTTAAGATAAGAGGAATTGCAAAGTAGTTGTTGTATCTTTGAGGGTGACAATTGAAATTCCATCTGAAGCTGAAGCCGAGTTGTCAGTTACTCTGTGTAGTGACAGCAGATGAATATACTGCACTGTATACCCGTATCTGTCATATCTGCCAGCTGTCAGCAAAAGCTCAGGCCTTCATTATGTCTGAACATCACACTCGACTATCATTCACACTCCTACACTTCTAACACTTGACTAGAAAATTAGATCATTAGTTCCCAAAGAAATAGCGTCTCTAAAAAAACACTGTACCTCCAAGAATAAGCCATGTTCTGTTAGAAGACTACATGAGTGCTCAGTACAAAGGGGACAAGATGAAATGTCAGGGCACTCTGAGACTAATCATGCGTCTTCTTCCCCTTTAATTAAATTCACGTTACAGAGGCATCAATGCCAGGTGACAACTGATAACCACAAATGTATGAAATTATGAATTTTGCTGCAGTTAATAACATGAGAATAATGCAGTCTGGACCCAACAACAAAAGGACACGACCCAGTAAAACACAAGGTTTTATGAGTACAAAAGGCCAGATGTTGATATCTAATAGGCTGTATTTCGTTGGGCTTGGAAAGCCTGAGAGAACACAGTGAACCACTGGCAAATTACAGCCTGGTCTGGTGCTTACACACACCAGAATCCCGAGCCTTGACAAGATCTGCACAAACACCACAAACAAGTCAGTCATGCTGAGGGAACAGGAGAAAATGGCACAAAGAAAAAAATAAAATACAACTGTAACAATAATAATTGTGATATTAATTCAAGTGTAATAAATCTGCACTCAGCAACTAAACTGTGGATCAGTTTTCATTGCTTTGACTCAAAAGTCCCTCAGTGACACATCTTTCATAGGTCATGAACTGTTTTCTTGTCTATACGTGTATTTATATATTAGGGACGTAATGATACCTAAAACTGGTCATGTGATATTGTCATGATAAAAAGTCCATGATATGATATATGGCACATTAAAATGAATATTAAAAATGAAGAACAAAGAACAAAGAATGTATTTTATTAATGCCCACTAGGCAGGTTAAACTTTCTTTGTTTGGTGGCCATGCCGACCAGTGGTCAGGCTCTCGGTACTGGTCCAGTTGAAGTGAGTATCCTTCGACCACAGGGGGCAGTAGTGAGCAAATTGCGGTTTGGCTCAACAGAACAAGGACAAGAAGATGCCAAAATACACTAGGACAAGCCACATAAAGGTGAGATTTGTGCTTTACTGGAGATGTTTTTCAAACATCGTGGTCTGCCTTTCAAGAAAAAAGTCTGTGTGGGTGCTTACGACTGTAAATGGGGCTGGTATTGCCTTCGTTAATCATACAATGTGATTTCCTGATTTTTTTTTTTTATTCTGTCTCTCAGAGTGGGAATGCACTTACCATGGGAATTTCAAACCCCTCCATGATTTCTAAGTGGGAGAACTTGCAAAATCGCAAGGTGTTCAAATACTTTTGTTCCTCACTGTATATTTACAGGTATTGCACTGAGGGTTATTGTCCATTCATACGGTTGTGGGTTAAGTGTTCATCAGAGTGATGGCCAGGGGGAAGAAACTGTCCTTGTGCCTGGTTGTCTTGGTGCACAGTGACCTGTAACGTGTCCAGAGGGGAGGAGTTCAAACAGATTGTGTCCAGGGTGTGATGGGTCTGCAGTGATCCTCTCCACCCTCCTTTTGACCCATGAGGTGTACAGGTCCTCCATGGAGGGCAGGCTCACACCAATGACCTTTTCTACAGTCCCGACTGTCCACTGAAGTCTGTACTTGTCCTGTTTGGTTGATGAGCCAAACCAGACAGTGATGGAGGTGCAGAGAACAGACTTGATGATTCCTCTGTAGAACTGTATCAGCAGCTCCTGGGGCAGGTCGAACTTCCTGAGCTGGTGCAGGAAGTACATCCTCGACAGTAACCGGTTTGGCAGTATTTGCTGAGTATTTGTTATGTGCCTTGTTAGTTTCATTTCCACCTGTGGCATTTCTTGAAACATGAAAACTGTCAACAACAGGGTATTCACTATGACAGTTTCAAATAATGTGACCTGAACACAGTTATACTAGTGAAATAACCATATGTAATATCCTGGTAGATACTGTCACAGTCCTACTGCATTATCAAGAAATTTTTATATCATGATATCGTGAAATTACAAATATCGTACATCCCTAATAAATATGCTGCTGTTAAAACTGTTAAACTTACACTGAAATCTATCTTTGGCCTGCTGCTGGTGTTACACTGTATTCTGTGATCTGTAGCAGAACAGTAACCAGTTCACCTTCAGGGAATGTTCAGCACATCGTGCAGCAAAACATCAGCGATTCATTTAACTGATATTCACTAGATTATAAAGTGGACTAAACAAAATACTACGAAGAAGAATATGAAGAAGACAATGATGATAAAGAATACAAAGAATGTGAAGAAGGATATGAAGGAGAAGAAGAAGATATAACAGCAGAAAGGCCATTTATGTTTGAGGTTTGTTTGGTAATTAGTCCCTAAATCACAATTACAATGACCAGTTGTGCTATTGACATGATTAGAAAAAGCTAGATTCTTAAATAACTCATTTTTGTTACACCACGGACTACTAACTACTGGTGATATTCACTGAAATATTCTTCATTTAAAAGCACTAAGTGACAGACTTCAGGTGAAAGACATTTATCCCTTTAACAGACTAAATCAGAAAACACGTTTCTGAAGTACAGTTTGAACACGAGGCATTCAGGGCCAGAAGGCTAATGGAGTTTTTCAGTCATTTAACACCCCAGGAGAGTACGCTTTGGTTTGTGCTGGCCTTTCCTCTCAGGACTTAAAACATGACTGCCATTACAGGAAGCCAATGCTGATCAGGCAGATTTCAGTTAATCATCTTTTCAGTTAATCTCTCCAAATAGAAGCTGCAGAGATCAGCACCTCAAACCACTACAGTATCTGACAAATGAAGGGTCACGATGACGAATGGAGGGACGGAGTGACGAGAAAGGGAGCAGAGAGGAGTGATGAGGCAGGGGAGGTGGTGGTGATGGACAAGCTGATGGTGCAGAATAGATGAGTGGCTAGAAAGGGAGCAAGATTGTGATAAATGTCAGTCTGTTATTGCCTGGACAGAATGTAGGACGGG
>NW_018128111.1:189535-220423 GCF_001952655.1 Monopterus albus | reverse complement strand
GAGAGAGGCGAGAGGAGAGGAGGTGGGGTGGAGGTCAGTAGAGCGGAAAAGCCAGAAGTGAAACACACAGTGACACACAGACATACACACACACACTGCTGTGTGGTCACAGCACGTTGTGTTATCTCAGCAGGTGGTGCATGGTGTCATATAAAACTGATTCATTACTGCTCTGCTACAGAGGCTACACAAGGGATTTTTATGTCAACCACTCATAATTACACACTACATCACATTAACTCTGACACGGAGCTACTGCAAAGAGAAGCAGGTTTTTCAATGTCAGAATGTCAAATTTTGGCTCATGCGCCAGGTGAGCGGGCGCCATCGTTGAGTCCAGTGTTATATCGAAACCTTAGAGAGCACACAAAAGAAATTTCGAACACTGTCCAGTTTGCATGTCAGAATCTGAGAGTATGCAAAGTGAGCATGGGTATGAAAGAGCAGAATCAGGTAGGAGCATGCAGTACTGACCATGTGTGCACTTGTTTCTGAGTCTGCTTTGTCAGTAGGTTGGTGGCAAAATGTCAGAGAGTGCACAAGCTAAATTCTGAGCACTATTTGGCTTACAGGTCAGAATTTGAGAGCGCATAGGAACAGATTTGTAAAAATAAAGTTCGATTTGAGCACGAGGGAGGACAGAATCGTGAGCGTAACAGGTGATTGGAGTGAGCAGCAGGGACCCTCATGCTCACAATGATCCAAGCTGCTCACACTCACATTTGGCAGTATAAGAGCACAGCGTCACCTGTAACCATGGTCACTGTACACAACAAACATGGAGACAAGCATATCCATAGCAACTGTACACTCAAAGATGGAGACATCTGTAACCATGGCAACTGTACACATCTAAGATAGCAACAGCTGGAGCCTCAAAATGTTAGGAAGATAAAAATGCAGGATAAAAATGACAAAAACTAGACTAAAATGTTTTAGCTTTTTGTGGACTACAACTAACATAAATGTTTGAATAAAACTAATTTGCATTTTCATCCAAACACTAAAACTAAATCAAATCCAGGTGCCAAAATTAGCATAGCTTAGAATCAGGTTTAGGCTGGGGCTAGGGGCAGGGAATGTTAATGAGTATCATCACAACTATAGTTCACAGTCAATGCAATGCTAACACACTCGCACACAGTCATGTCTCTCTACAGTTGTGAGTACATTCAGTGACATAATGCATTCCTGAGCCCCTGACCTTGATCTAAAGCTGACCATAACCTGAACCCTAAAACCAAGTCTGAACCCTCACACAGGTCTTTGGGGGTGCGAGGGCCAGCTAAAATGTCCTCAAAATGATGGCATCAAACTAAAATTTGTCCACTCACATATGTGCGCTGTTTTCATTCCTTGTGGGGACTTTACATTAACTTACATTCATTTCCTATAGACATATCCTAACCCTAACCATAACCACTACTTGCCTAACACCTAACCTCATCCTAACCCTAAACCATGTTACCACCCTCAAATTCAGTGATTTCCTTGTGGGCACTAGCTTCTGGTCCCCACAAGGATGGCCGAGTCCCCACAGTATTAGTGTGTTAACAGGTTTCGGTCCTCATGATGTAAGTAATACAAAGGCACACACACCCTTAACACACATTCTATAAAACATCACTGCTTGTTTGTCTTCTTGAAAAAATAAAATATTACATAATATAATTTCCTTATATAACAAATTGAAGTCACTACACACGCTATTGCGTAGACAAATACACATGAGACAAATGCAGGATGCAAGGTCAGACCTACTGTACTGTATGTAAAGCAGATGTAAACACACTAACACACACTAACACATAAACACAGGGACATTACAAATAAACGGCTGCTCTGCAAACACACTCTCTAAACACTGACTTTACCCTTGTTCCAGCATTCATTTATTCATTTCCATGGTACAGTAGGGAACAGGCATGCACACAAACAAGATGGCCTTTGTATAGTTGACATATCCATCCCTTAGCCTTTGCCCTACACTTAACATAAACCCAATTCTAACCCGAACCCTCAAACATCCTTTGAACCTGTGAGGACCAGACAACCTGTCCTCACAACGACATTTCTAAGTAAAACTTTTCCACACAACTGTAGAAAGGCATGCACACATTCAGTGTCGTGATCCCATCAGTCCAACATCAGCCCACCGGATGTTTGTGTGTGCACTTTAAAGAGCAACATGGGAACACTGTTTGATTTGTTTAATTCCCACACGCACAAGCTGTGGAAGTTGAAACTGCAGTGTGTAAGATTTAGAGGGATCTGTCAGCAGACATGGAATGTATGGTTCATTATGTTTTCTGTAGTGTGTAATCACCTGAAAATAAGATTTTCTTTTTTTTTTAGCTCAGAATGAGACTTTTATATCTACACGGTGAGAAGGGGGGTTGCCTTGGAGGCCACTATGTTGTGCCACTATGTTTTTATAGTAGCCTAGAATGGACAAACAAGGCACTGGCTCTAGAAAGGCAATTTAACATTTTCACATCGAGGTAGCTTGAAATTGTCGGAAGACAAAGAAGAAGATGAAAGAATAAAACATACCTCCCTCTAAACTCCGTCAGGTGACAGGCTGGACTATCCAGGCTTTGACTCAGCAAACAGATCAAAAATGTGGATCCTGCTAAAGCTATCCCACAGTCAGATTAAACTCCTAGAATATAACAACTTCTTCCCTATACTTTGCTAATGTTGGTGTGTATTAGCAGAAAAAAACTGCAAACATTAGCAAAAAAAATGCTACCACATTGCAAAAAACAATAATATTTGCTATCTTACATGGATGCTCTGACCCAATGAATTTATACATATATAGCCATCTTAAGTTAATCTTAACTACTGACATATTGCTACTCAATGTGGTCATAGATAACGACACGGCACATAATGACCAAGGTAGACTCTCTCACACATTTAGAATGATTGGAAGATGGGGGTTAGCCAGATGGTTGCAATCTGCAGCCTCACCACTAGATGCCACTAAATCTTACACACTGCATCTTTATCCATCCATCCATTATCTATAGTGCTTATTCCTGAACAAGGTCACAGGGGGACTGGAGCCAATCCCAGCTGACATTGGGCGAGAGGCGGGGTCCACCCTGGACAGGTCACCAGTCTATCACTGGGCTCACATCTTTATTTAAAAAAAAAAAGCAAGTATAAACCTGCACATCAGGTGATAGATTCAGAACTGTGAAATATTTTTTACATGTAAATCTTGATCCTGAGCAAACTCAGAAACAAATGACAGGTTTTCAGTATCATTTGCAAAAACCTTCTATCTTTAGAGGCGGACTGGGACAGTGTCAGCAGGTGTTGTACCGGACTGTTGCGGTGGAGAGGGAGTCGAGCCGGAAAGCAAAGGTTTGTTTAAACCCTCACCTATGGCCAAAAGAACAAGCTCTTGAACACAAGTGTGAGTAGAGTACTTGTAACTTGGCTGGAGTTTTGTATTACTTTTCCTTAATAAAATATTGCGTAATGAAATCGGTTCATTCTTTTTGAATAACCCCGTATATCTCATCTATGACGTGACCCCGTTCAGGGACTAAGCGGTAGAAAATGGATGGATGGATGGATGGATCTCATCTAGCTTGTAAATGTCCCAGGGTCCACCAGGAGTAGCTGGAGAATATTGCTGGGCAGGGGGACATCTGGACCCCCCTACTGAACCTGCTGCCCCATGACCTGCCTTCGGATAAGTTGAAGAAAATGGTTAACAGATGTATAGAAGGAGCAGCTGGGTTGCTGGCTATGTAAATGATAAATGGCTGCATTTATATGGCACTGTATTCCAAAGCAACTTACAATGTTCCTCTCATTCTGGGCATATTATAAGATAAATGAGCTGATAGCCAACACCTCTTCATTTTATCCACAAAAAAAAACAAGCTGACAGTAACTTCTTTATCTTTCTGAAAACAATTAAATGCTCAGATTTTACTGTTGCTCAAAAAATGTTTCTGCTGTGACAAAACACTTATCAAGGCAGACATGATTCTGGCTCTCTGTATTAGAGCCATGCCAACACAAAAAAAACAAAAACAAAATCCACTCTGCTAAGTAATAGATTGTGTTTTAATTGTGCTTTAAATCCACTCTGCTTTTAGTTTCAAGAGAATACTGGAAAGCAAAGGATAGCCTGGTTCTCATACAGGCCCTTCAGGGCTTGAACAAATTAATTACACTCACAACCCCCTTCAGTGACACTCAGACCCCAGAGTGTCAGGGCAGACTCCCTGTGTGAAGCGTCGGCTCATACTGTCAAATTCAAAAAGCTCTATTAAATGACACAAAGTGACCACGATGGGACAACAAACAGTCCAAAGGGGAATACAACAACCACATAATGATGCAAAACAGCTACAAAGAGAACAAAACAACCATGACTCAGTAGTTTAACTTCCACAGAGAAAAATAAACACACAATACCCAGTTATACACAGCTTACACATAGAGGCGAAACCATTTAAAATCTGAGACAAATTACCAAAACTTCCTGTTCTCACAATCTAAGATGCTATCACAGCTGATAAAAGTGGACTAACACAACACAAACACACACACATCGTGGCCGTTGAAAATGTTAGTCTGAGAAACAGACTACTTCTCATGGCGTCCTACATATAAACCCTCAGTGTCGTTTGTCATTGCAGTGACCTGCATTCAACCACAAACGCATTAGCAGTATGTATCAGTCGTGGTCTCCCTCTCACACTCCCATTCATATGCAACACACACAACTGGTTATTATGTAGTGAAATTCACTGCTGCTCCTCACACACACACACACACACACACACACAAATATTGCTATATTTGGGCGACAGCAGTGGGTAGAGAAGTCGTCTCCCAACCGGAAGGTTGGAGGTTCTCGGTGCCTGCAGTCCATATATCAAAGTGTCCCTGGGCAGGACACTGAACCCCCAAGTTGCCCGTGATGGCTGTGCATACACACGCAGCGGCCCGGGGCCCTCAGCTCCAAACAAAACTTCATTGTACATGTTACAATGACAATAAAGAGGATTCTTCTTTTTCTATATACACTCACCAGCCACTTTATTAGGTACACCTCTATGACTGTATGCACTTCCACCTTAACATCCGTTTATGAAGCTCAAAACGTTTGTTTTTGGTGAAATTGTCATAAATGTATAAATTCAATTATATGTCTATTATTGAGGTCTTAGTTACGGGTGGCGTTGAACTGGACTACATTATATTCAGAGGTGTTCCTAATATTCTGACCCTCTCATGTATGTAGCTGGGGAGGATAAAAATAAAGAGACACCTCTGAGTATAATGTAGCCCAGTATTTGCCACCCAGCTGTACTGTATTGTCCTCTGTTACATGGCCCAGTCTCACAAGGAATCTTATATAGTGAAGCCTTCTCCAACTGTCTTTCTTCTCCACACACTATATTTGTCAATATAAATACACACAAACACGCATATTTGGAGAAACTGCCTCCTTAATAAGGAGTCACTAACTAACAGTATGAACTCTCGAGTGTACTCTGCATGTGTGCCTTTGTATTACTTACATTATGGGGACCAAAGCCTGTTGTGGGGGCTTGGCCATCCTTGTGGGGACCAGCAGGAAATTACTGAATTTTAGGGTGGCAACATGGTTTAAGATTAGGATGAGGTTAGGTTAAGTGTTAGGTGTTAGGCATTAGGGTTAGGCAAGTAGTGATTATGGTTAAGGTTTGGATAAGTCTATAGGCAATGAATGTAAGTCAATGTAATGTCCCCACAAGGAATGAAAACACAGCATGTATGTGTGTGTGATGGGTTAGACGTCTTCATATAACTATCTCCATGGAGACAACCTCAGCGTTTATATCACCTTAATGACCCCAGAGTCAATATTTTAGTCTGCATATTTACATGCAATTGTTTTCATGGTTTCTAAAGCAGAGACCCTGAACAGCACATTAGGTTTGTTTATGAGGAGGAACAGATCAAATGGAAGCAATATGCAAGTTGTGACAGCCCCTTGGATTGGCTGAACCTGTGTGTAAACTCTATCAGTGAAATAAAAGATATGTTAAACATGTTAAACGTGCTCCAAAAAGCAGAATGGGGGTGATTTGTCTGGGACTGGGAATCTAGATCCTGTTATTTCCCAAGAACTAGCAGCAAATCTATTCTTGTTTCCTGTGATAAGTATCTGCAGGATCCCAGGATTTCTTGTATGTGCTTGTGCCTGTGTGCATCTGTGCAAAAATATTGTGTATACCAACACAAAGATGACTTCTTCAGACCTCAGTAACACATGAAACTGTCATATGACCCTTCTCACAGAAACCCACTGTCCACCTGCAGCTGTTCGTGCTGAAGAGTCATATGACCCTTCTCACAGAAACCCACCGTCCACCTGCAGCTGTGTGGCCAGATGTTTGTTAGATTAGATGATGCACCTGGTTATTTTGTCATACGTGTTATATTGGATAATCTTCGAGATTATTTAACTACTACTGATAATCTGTTCGGCTTTAAATATAAACACGGTACTGAAATGTGCATTTATGCACTTAACAGAAGTTATTAGCATGTATAAGAGGCAGAAGTCTTTAGTATTCATGTGATTCCTTGATATGTAAAAAATATTTGATCGTGTCAGTCATGGCAAGTTATTTCTTAAACTGCTTGACAATGGGGTACCTGTATACTAGATAAGGATTCGGCACTTTTGCCGTCTACAACAAACCCTGCAAGTCGGGAGGGGACAGAGTATGTCTGCCCTCTTTTGGGTGACAAATGGAGTCCAGAAGGGTGTGAATTTAGCTCCCGTCTTTTTTATTTTGTATTTGGGTCACCTATCAATAAGGTTAACTCAGACTAAGACTGGGTGCACAGTTGGGGATACTCCAGGTAACCACTGCTAATGTGTGGACCATTTGTTTCTCCGTGCAGGGCTGGATGTCAGCAGCTGCTCAGAGTGTGCTCTAGATACGGTGCTCAGTTTGATATTATGTTTAATCCTAAAAAGAGTAGCATTATGATTATTAAGTAGATTTGAAGCTTAGGTTTCTCACAGCTGTGTTGTCAGACCAGATGTTGGTAGTGGGTAATAGAGTTAAGTATCTGGGCCACATTATTAGGAATGATCTTAGTGATGATGATAATGTTTTGCATCAGTGACAAATATTGTGCCCAGGCCAATACCCTGGCTCACTGATGCTGTGGTGTTTTATTTGTTTAAATCTTGTTGTACCTCCGTTTATACTGCTCAGTTATGGTGCTCTTATAGCAGAGGGATGAAAAAGCTCCAGGTTGCATATAATGATGCATTTTGGATATTGTTTTTTATTTAATTCCAAAGATGGACGAGTGTCAGTGATATGTTTCCTTTAATATCTCTACTGTTTATTTTACATTAAGGAAACACATTTTTAGTTTTATGTGCAGACTGCCCGATTCCAAGAATGCGTTCATTATGCATTTGGTGGAGCCTAGCTTGAGTGATATGATGTGCTCCTCCTCCATTTGGGAGCACTGGAGAAGTCATTTCTGTGATTTTTAATATTTTTCTTTTCTTTTTGTATTGTGTTTTATTGTTTTTTATGGACTCTTAGTCCTTAATGAAGCATTCATTCATTCATTCCACAGACCTCCACTGTCATCCAGAAAACCTAGCCCAGTGAACCACACCGCTGCACTGGGTGACATGTTTCTTCCTCAGGAAAAATGTGAGGCCCGTCTGTTTTCAACAAGCAGCTCAGGAGGTTGTGAACGGTGTCATTTTGTACAGTGTCTGAAGGAAGACAGAGCCACTGCTCTCTGCTCTGTTTACACAGCTCCACTAGCTTCTCACGCAGCACATAACAACACGAGTCTTTGTATGGGATTTGTGGAAAACAAACATATAGAAACTCACCAGCCTGATCCTTTAAGTGAACAAAGTAGAGTGCATAACCTGCAAACTAGGCAGAAGGTTCAACAAGTGGCTCAATTAAATATTGTGGCCTCAACCTTTTATTCAAATGTGGGAAAAATTCCATAGTGAAATTGTAATGACCTGTTCCAGTCAAAGAGGTACAACAGTCTGAAACAGTTTGCCTGGTGGAACTGTTTGATCTGTTGCTGTCCTATTGACCTCTTAGTCAATTTGGCTGATCAATAAAAACTGGAGGAGGACACTAATGAGCAAAGTCATGCTCATCAGAAAGTCAGGACACCAAAGCATCAGAGAATCAGTGTATGGCTGTGTGTTGGGTTCTCCACTGTAGATGGTACAATGGCATATAAAATGTCAGGTAACAACTTCAACCCTACAACACAGCTTGCCTGTCTTATACAAGTCTGAATCTATCTGGTACGGATTGTTGTCACTGAACACACCATGACAAACAGAGAAGACAGAGATCGTCGCCACAGTGCAGTCATGTGAGCAGTAGCTGCCAATCTCCACGCCACTGAAGAGGAAGAATTAACTCAACCAGAACAATTCTTTAATGGGCCTAATGGTTTGGGTGCATTTAGGATTTAATAATCTCCCGGGAACTTGACATGACTCATGCAATATGTAACATTTAGTGGTGTCATTCTCAGACTCAACCTTCACTGTGATGAGCACCAATAACAGGAAGGATTTAGTTTTATGTTCAGCCCAGTCAGTATGAAACAAATGGCAGTTCGGTGGTCCTGATCAGACACTGTGTGGCTGAACAGTAACAAATGATCAGTAGCAGTTTGCACATTTAATTTGTCCTTTTTTATGACCCCAAATCCAAAAGAAATCTCCAAAACTTTGCATCAGAGTTTCAGATCCTGTGTTCTGGTTCTGTTTTCAGGGTCAAGTTAGATTCAAACTCTCCTTCACCCTCAGTGAGGAATCCCAGGGACAAATAAAGTGATTGATTAGCTGAGTAATAACATTCTCAAAGATGTCCATGAGATTTACCGGTGATCGACAATACTGCCCAATAGTTCTGCAGTTTGTGGCTGTAAAAAAGGGTTTTAAGGAATCATTTAAATGATTTGAATGAATAATGTTTAAAAGTGAATTGCAGTAAATATCAATAAAGTGTCGTTTAGAGGTTTTGTGTTCTCAGTGTCATAGCTAAGATGTCCTCTGTTACATGTTGCCTTTCTTCATCTCTCAGCATTAATCTGCTTCTGTGCTGCCATTTCATTAGTGTTTCCATTGTCGTGCTGGGTGTCTCTCATGGGAGCCCCTACAGCTGTCTCTCCCTCCCTCCCGCTTTCTTCGCTCCCTCCTGCTCTACTTTTTGCTGTAATTTTACTCCCATACACGAGTCTTTTCTGCCACCAGCTCTGCATTGTAGCCTTGCTCTTTCTGTCCCTCTCTCTCACAGCTGGAAAGGACACACACAGGGCGGTAATGAGAGCATGCAATGCTGTCTGCAGGAGGCAGGCTTTCATAGGCCATCCTGAATCACTGTAACCATGGAAATAAGCACCACTGTGGAGAAACACTGAACAACTATAGAAAGACATCTACACACACACACACAGATGTTGTGCTCTTGACTCTCCAAACACCAAGTGCATTCATTCTGAAAAGTCTTTACTCTGAACAGTCTGTTGCCACACTGCACCACAGAGACACCTCGTACCCCTAAGAACTAATAATGCCTCAGGGGAAGTTCTATATGTCAAAAATCATGTTATAGCCTATATAAAATAAATAGGGGTGGCACAGTAGTTAGGTGGTTAACACTGTCACCTCACAGCAAAAGCTTATGGGTTCAAGCATGGCAGTCGACCAGGGCCTCTTGGTGTGGAGTTTATATGTTCTCCCTGTGGCTGCGTGGGTTTCTGCCAGCTTCCTCCCTCAGTCCACAGATACGCAGGTTGACCGGTGACTCTAAACTGTAGGTATGAGTGTAAGTGGTTGTCTGTCTATATATGTGACCTGGCGACATGTCCAGGTGTACCGTACTCCACCTCTCACACAGTGTTGACAGGGAGTGGCTCCGGCCCCGACACAACCCCTCTACAAGATAAGTGGCATAGATAATAAATGGATGGGTATAAAATAAATAAACAAACACACAGATGCTGGCAAAGTACACACAATACAACACAGCTCATGGCCACAGGCCATAAAGGCTAAATACAGGACGGTGGTAGGACATCATCCCCAGGCTCTCTCCACCACATTCTGCCATCTCACTGTTGTCAGTCATCAAAAAAGGCATAAAATGTCCACAAACATATTAATGATAGTGTTTTAAGGCTCACACTAGAAAAAAGTAACACAAACATCACCTCTCTTCTTCAGAATCTGTGGTGGCACAGTGGTCGGCTAACTGGTTAATTCAGCTGATCAGAGTGACAAACCAGAATGTGGATGTTTCTCACATCTCTTATTTGATCAGTCCTCGATCCCCTCTCAGTCCATAAGTCATTCCAATTGACTGACCGTCAAGGACGTTCCAAGTCTATTATAATCATTCTGAAGAGCAAGGGTAGAGGAGCGAGGAGGGTTCTGGAGGAGCCATGAGCAAGGATACGTGAGAGCATCCTTCACAAAAAGTTTTTTTATGAACTGACATGCCCCTTTATCAGAAATCATTTGGTAAGTGGACGCTTCAGATGAAAGATCAGAGGAAAGGGCGTTGCTTGTCATTAATAACATGCTTCCTAAAGTCCTCTCTCCTCATGTTTCCTCACATCTTATTGGGACTAAGACAAGGAAAAGATGCAAGTGAGGGAAACAATGACCCATATAAGATACTCAACAATACTGTCCTCCACTCTCAGGTCAAACATACGTCAACAAGTAGGTTCAAACTGATTGTTGTTGTATAATCGTATACAATGACAACAAAGCTTCTCTGTCTATCTAAATGTGAATTTGTCTACAGATGTAAATCTGCCAAGTTAAAAGGATTCCTTAGGAATGAACGGATCTTGTTCCTAAATTTCACTGTTACAAATGCATGGTGGTGCAGTAATTAGCGCTGTTCCTCCCACAGTCCAAAGACATGCAGCTTAGGTTGACTGGCGCCTGTAACTTGCCCGTAGGAGTGAGTTTTTATTGTGTATTTGTGGTTGTCTGTCTCTGAGTGTCAGCCCTGTGATAGACTGGTGACCAGGGTGGACCCCGCCTCTCACCCAGTGTCAGCTGGGATTGGCTCAGGGATTCACTTCAGTCAGTGAAGAGAATATGAGACCGATGCGGACTGCTGCACAGCTAATGCTTTAGCATGACAGTGTTGTGAGTCGACAACACATTCCAGCACACAAACATACACACTATCTGCCTCGTGCAGCTCCCAGGTGTTCAGTGGGAGTATTTGCATTCACCCCTGTTTCACGCTTCACTGATGTGCTCACGACTAAAGTAGCTCTCTAATACAGCACTCAGATAAGACCTGACTGCTCTCCGTGGAAAGACAACTGCTCACAATTAGAAAAAAACCTCAAACACACAAACATACATGAATGACAACGCACAAAATTCACTCAAACAGTGAGCCCATAGAGGGAAAGGTAGCCTCAAACCACAGCTGTCCTGGTTGCTGTATGTCAATGACTGTAAGCAGATGTCTAGACAAAACACCTTCCAGCAAGTAAAAAGAAAATGTGGCGACAAAGACACAGAGGGAAAAGAAAGAAATGTTGAAGAGATGAGGTGATGGATGTGGCAACAGTGAGCAAGGAGCAACAGTCAGAAGAGCTGCAGATCAGAGCTGGAAGGAAGAGAGGGGGTTAGGTTTCCACTCCTGTTTATGTAGTGCTCTTCATATAAGTTTACAATATCCAGGTGTGTTCTTCTGACTGTTCCGACTGTAAATCTATCATGTTGAGTTATTCTGTACACACAGCATCTAAGCATAAGCAAAAGCATTAACTTTATTGCCAAGAGTTGTCAAAAATACAAGGAATTTGACTCCAGCCCAACGGACCCCAGTGTGCACAGCAATAAAAACAGAATCAAACCAGAACCACAAGTAAAAAAAACAAAAAGACAAAAATACACACATACATACTTTAATCAGACCACTGCTGCCATAAAGAGTTACTTGTCATGGCAGAACATATGTATATGAATATGCACTGCCAAAAGCCACCGGAGCCCACAGCAGTACGTAGACTGGAGAACTGGCGCTCCAGTATGTGCTGCTTCTTTACACAAGCTGTCAGCCTACACCACTGTGCAGAAGATGCATATGGAAACAACTTGATCCTTGTTGAAACAAGAGACAAGAAAGCAACAGTACAGTGTCTTCGTACACTGGGCTCTGTCACCATCTCTGTACTCGTTGGCTAGCCTCCTCTCGCTGTACGCCACTGGTGTCATTGATACATCTGTATTTATAAATCTGTTCTAGATGAATTTCCCTCATATCTTTGTAAACCAGTTTCTTGGAACTCAACTCCCAGTCAGAATCAGGACACATACTGTTACTGTCTATTCCCAGCACACAGACAGAGATGGGGAAAGAAAGTTTTCATGTTTTCTGCCCCAGGCAACTGGACCAGTTTGTGGAGGGATCTGAAATGAACAAACCCGAAATCACAGATCGAATTCAACACTACAGTAAATTATAAACTTGTCTGTTTTAGCACATTTTAGCTTCTTATCAGTGACACTTATCTTACAAACTACCCTGTCCATGGTATTGCTGTATACTTCTGTGTTTCACATCTGATTGTCCTGTCTGCTGCCGTCTCGGCCTGCTTTCCCTCGCAAAACAGACTGGTAACTCAGTGGGACTTAAATAACAGTTTTATACTTGGTGAGTCACGTGCGGCGTGGGTGGTTGTAATATTCTATATGCATTAAAGGGTGTGAACTTGAATTTTATGTTCAACTCTTTATGCTTTGAAGAATCGTTGTCTGTGCTGGTGAATCAACTGAAGGGTGGAGTCACACCACATACCGTCAGAATCAGAAACAAACAAAGAGAATCCAACAGATGTAAATATCGCATACATTATAAGGAAACAGTTCATCACAAACTGAGCTGAGAAGTATAAGGAGAGCAGGACAGAGGCTGGACAGAAGCTCCTGATCAGATAAAGCAGTGAAAACGGAGGTGGGATACACTGGTAGCAGGGCAGGAAAGGAGATGAAGCAAAGGGACAATCAAGTGTGTTTGTATGCACGTTTGTGCTGAGAGACGCTTTAAGCGAGCAGGAGTGACAAGCAGAGACAGAGATGGAGAGGACAGCTTTGTGTGCAGGCAGACACAGAGTTGCACTAAATAAATCAACCAGCGCTGCAACTAAGTGTCAGTGAAATGTCTACGATGCGCTAGCATAATGGAGACAGATGGGGCAAGAGAGAGAGACAGAGGGAGGGACAGCAAGGCCACGGCTGCCTGCCTGTCATCCCAGAGAGACAAGGAACTAAAGAAAGAAAGGCAGACAAACAAAGGAACAGATTGATGAAATTTTGGCACAAACTTTGGTAAATGGGTGCCAGGTTTAAACCACTGTGACTGCCCCTGTGTGCACCTGTTGCTTTTACCTTGTGCTGCGCCATTGCCTCTCACTCTGCACCCTCCCTTCAATTCTCCCACACTGCCTCACCGTAAAACTTCTGCTAGGGGTGTTTTTATTTGTGCTCGGCTCATTAAATCCAGTTTAAAGATATGTGTTTATTGTAAATAAAATTGATTAAAATTAAAACCAGACACTTAAAAATGTATTACTTTGAGGTGCTGTGATACCAAATAGCTGCTCTTGCACTCTCTCAACATTTACCTCTTTATTTCCCGTCACCTGAGGCGTTGTCTGAGCTGTGCTTGCAGCACGAGGCCCTCATTAACTCCTACCTGTGGTGAACTCGCAGCTTTTCAAGTGTGGAAGCATAAAATCCATATGACAATCTGCTGAAACCTACTGCATCTTTGAAAAATCTGCCTTCTGAACAGGCTTTTTCTTTGTGAAAGTCTATTTAAAAACCATAATGATTAGTATGCTTTAAGTTAGCTGCCAGCCTGTCATCTCATGTACAGGTTCCCCCTGAACAGGGACAAGCAGGTCTACAAGTTGAACAGAGGATTTACACCAGTCTCTCAGTAATCATGTCAGAGTGAGCTGCAGCAGATTAGATCAGTAAGGTGCTTAGTGCTCCTCAGGTCAAAGTGTCAAATGGCAAAGGAGCCTGAGAGGACTGAAAAGTCAGGCATTGCCTTGTTTAGTCTACAGTCACACGGAAACCCAACAAAGCAAAAAGACATTAATATAGATGCTCGAATGACAGAGCCTGTTTCAATAAAGTGGTGCATAGTGAGACCGGGTCCCACTGCGAGACTCCACTTTTGTCAAATGAGAAGGATAATCACCTTTATTTGGCCAAGTATGTTACACACAAGGAATTTGTTTCTGGTACAGAACCGAGGCAGCCATCTGCGGCGCCAACTCAACCGATGGCTCTAACCGTCAGGGTTCAATGTCTTGCCCAAGGACAGTTCGACATGTGGACTGCAGGCACCGAGATTCAAACCTCCAACCCTCCGGCGTGTCCCACTATCAGACACGTGTACATTATAGTGAATTACAATAGCAGCATTCCATCTTTTTGAGCATTGTTGATTTAGGTCAGCCGACCTGAACAACACAGAGAGATGAGAAGACTGGACGCAAGATGAAACACAATAAATACATCCTGCACTCCGTCAAACATCTGCCAACTCGTACGAAGCCTGGAAGCTGTGTGTGTGTGTGTGTCGTCGTGAATCCTGCAACACTGCAGTCATCCTGTCACATACAGTAGATTGCAAAATAAACTTTACACAGAAAGTGATAACAGTTCATTTGCTGTCCATCCAGTCACAAAGCAACACAACTTTAATTCTTGTAACCAAGGCTTGTATGAATCCTTCATTAAAGCATATTTAAGGACAGTTTCAAGAGCCCATGGCACTTTTCCTTGTTTTCTGACTTATCTACAATTTTAAAATGATGAATTGTCATCTTATATGTGACCTAAAGCTAAAAAAAATGAGGTGAACATATGTTCTAGAATTTTTATGCAGAAGCAACTCAGTTTATACAAACTCTCGATCATGAGGCTTTTTTTCTAACAAAATAAAGTATTACGTGATAGTTTAAGGATTTCCTTGAATGGTCATAATCTCCAGGCAGTTGCGAGTTCATGTGAGCTTGCCTGACACCGATGTCACTGTAAAAGCAGAATTTTTCGACTGCGCTTGGTTTTATGGATATATTTTCCCTCCTGCTGCTGCACTGTGACCATAGGATGTGGAGAAAAATAGAGGGCCTGAGGTTACTGCATGTCTGGGAACGTTCCTGTACAGGGACTCACTGTTTTACCTGACCGGGTCTAACCTACAAGCAGCTGGCCAGCGAAGCACTCTGGGGCAGTGAATGATCAGCTCATCAATGCCGGATTCCCCGGAGCACAGTACCTGTTTGTTTTACAGTTTGAGGTCAGTGTGTCTGCCACATGTGATGTGTTGCTGGTTAATGAGAGGATTCTAATGACCCATGATGTTATTGTCGGTGCTACACTACCTGTTGAAATTAATTTCACTACACTGGGACTGTATGTGGTCATGTGGGGGAAGACGCAGCGACCACCAGTTGGATTTACCGACCTTGGAGCTACTTGACAGGAAGTGATGTTTCCACTACTCGGTGGGACTTAACGGTAAGTTTGAAAAACACATGTTGCGTCTGTTAATGCCTTGTTTCTGTAATGTTAGAGAGAATTGTTGTAAGGCTGGAGAAGTTACTATGTCTGCATACTGTCCTCTTGTTTTTAGGAAGAGGCTCTCTGCTTTTATCATTCTGAAATAATTACAGACAATTTGGAGTTATGAGGGTGCCAAGATAATCTAGAGGTACCCAAGATTAAACATTAAATGTCTGGAAATGAACATGCCATGGGGACTTTAGCAATAAATTTCCTTACAATCAGAAGTGTGGAGATTAACAGCAGTATCAAGTCTTCTGGCAGGTTACATAAACTATTTATTTAAGTGAAGCTTTTATTGGGGGCTCAATGACAATCAAGAAAAAAAAATCTGTAAATCCAGTTTTTACACTGTAGAAAAATAATGACAGACGATTTGCATGACAAAGGAAGTGACCACAAAGACAATGTCAGCAATTATGGCTTAATGGGAGAAATGAAAAGCCGACAGATGAGCAAGGAAAGGAAGAGCTGTTTGTCCGGGGAGGGGAGGACTATTTTGAGAGCAAATAGTCTCCTAATGATGCCTCCATTCCTGCAGCAGGACCAAAAAACAGCAGAGGGGGAAAGGGGAGAGAGAACATCTATTCATGCTAGAACAACGGTAATTATTTTGATTAGCCCTTTTTTAAATCTAAATACAGGCCCAGAGCTAGAGTGTGCAGCACATACAGTGGGTACGGAAAGTATTCAGACCCCCTTAAATTTTTCACTCTTTGTTATATTGCAGCCATATGCTAAAATCATTTAAGTTCATTTTTTCCTCATTAATGTACACACAGCACCCCATATTGACAGAAAAACACAGAATGTTTGACATTTTTGCAGATTTATTAAAAAAGAAAAACTGAAATATCACATGGTCATAAGTATTCAGAACCTGATTTTAGCATATGGCTAAAATTTAACGGGGTCTGAATACTTTCCGTACCCACTGTATGTGTGTGCACCAGCTATGGATATGTCCCCTGTGTCTTATTATCATCAAGTGGAATCACTGCTTTGCAAAAATCTGTTTATGTCAGACTCTGTGCACCAGCTCATCAACATCATCTCTTTCTACCACAGCAAAACTGTCACAAGCGAGCCAGTGATAAAAAGGCGAGAGGATCATATCTGGAGGAGAGCACGGGCTCCGAGCTGCTTTTTGTGGTTACACAAATCAGTTTTAGCTTTTTACTGCTAAGCCAGTCAATGTTGAATACATCTTTTTTTAAAAATCTGGAAAGAAAAGTTAATTTAAGTCTTTTTAAAATCATCAAACCAGCCTGAGACATTCACACTACTGGACAAATCCCATGTTTTGTTGATGAAGTTAAAGAAATAAATACAACTGACTCTTCAAACCTTCTAGGAACATCCAACAAACATGGGCTCCTCTGAAGATGAAGCTAATTGCATGCAATGCAGGGGAGGCTATAAAATGAAATGTCATTAAGATTTGTCAGTTAAGGAAACCTCAAACTTTTAGCACAGCCTGCACATCTGCTGGGCAGAAGAGCAAAGCAAAAACCTCATATGACTGCATAGGAGCTGCAGGTAAGCTTACCCAACAGGTCGTCCAACCTGTACGAGCCATGTGGCCTTTTGTCCCTTCTCTCTCATGCTCCCATAGGGGCGTCTCATTAAATATGCTCCTACAGTATGCTCCACACACAGCCCTCACGTCCCCTGACCTGAACATCACTGAAAAACTGGGGGGAGGTCTTAAACATGCTGAGTGTGTAACACAGCCTAAAACATGTCAGAACTGCAGGAAGAGGCCGTTAAAGAAAGTGTCCGTGAGCTCTGCCAGAAGAAGTGTTAGCAAGTACTGACGTAGTAAGCTGCCACAATTACTCCCACTCAAGTCTTTCATGTGCAAAAAGAAAATGTGCATGAAAACAGGTGGATGACAAAGATGACCTACATCCCACACTCAGAGCTGAGACCCTTCAAATATCTGCAGAGAGAAAATAAAACATGGGTGTGTGTGTATGAAAAAGAGAGTCAGACAGAGAAATCCGAAGCCAGGATTTTTTTTCCTCTCTCAGTAGCCAAGGAAACCAACCAATGATGTCCTCATTCAAGGTCACAGGTCACGGGTGACGTACAGGAAGCGGCTGCTGGAGGACGTAAAAGCTGACGGAGAGATTCAACTTTACCATCTAAGCCCAAGTGATACAACAAAGACTGAGACAAAGAGGAGTGCCTGAACAGTTTTAATGTGGTTTTTAGGGCTAATGTGATATGTGTCCACTCCACCCAGCATGTCTAGAAGCACAATGACCTCACCATCTACATTCACAGAAGGACAATGTGCAGCAGTGAGCGCTCTGGCCCTCGGCTGCAGCCAAGCTGGTCTAGTCATACTGCTCAGACTAAGTGCCCTAATATGTCTCTTTAGCCCCATTTCTGGAGCCACATCAGACTCGAGTCAGCTGTAAAAGGTCAGTAAGCCCAAATCATGCACACACACACACACACTTGTGCTTCTATCTTCCTGTGCACTGAAAGTTCAGCGCACAACAGGAGGCAGCACTTGTTATTATTGAATAGAAGCAGGTGGGAACTCCTGTGTTTTCTGTGCTATTTTTAACCTGTTCATTCATTGGGATGGATGCTTACTCTCCTTCCACCTACATCCATTTAGTCTGAGGCAGTTAGGAAAAGGAAACTGTCCATTAACCTTGTTTCTTCTCCAGCTTTAGTGTCCCTCACTCAAAATGCACAGTAGCTAAAATAAAGACCTCTGATCACTGTCTGGCCTGCTACATTCACTGCTTTTGTTTCAACATTCACAAAGCAAAAGCCTCAGGAATTTCATCAGGTCAAGAGAGGAGGAACTTCAGATCACGTATTAAGTCTCTTCACACGACCCCAGCTCTGATGCTTTCTGGGTAAAAGTTGCATTTGACTTGTTTATGATACAAAGGCTAGCCTCATCACACTCATGCTGTCCCCTCTTGGTTGCAGCCCTCTCCATCCTGCACTCTGTTTGTCTTGTCCCCCACCCACCCACAAAAGCAGAGCTTGGCTGTGTGTGAACTTTCCACATAATGTACTGTACAATGTCACCCATCTGCAAACCATGTGGGAAGGTTTTACAAGGAAATCCCAGCAGGTTTTACAGAGAAATTATAACTCATGCAACAAAAGCTTGGGCAGAAATAGTAAATTCTTATATGGGGCGTTATGAGTGGTGCATTATGGACAATGGATAACAGCAGAATCTCCTGTCACATCTATCAAACACACTGGGTCAAATACATATAAAATGATTTATAATTTCCTTTAAAACAAATAATCCAAAATCTGTTCTTACAATACGAGGGCTCACCTCCCATCTGGGAACAAAAAGCTGATCCCTTTAATGTTAAACTTTACTTTAGGCTTGAAGGCTGTGTGGTTCTGTTTATTTCAGACTGTGAACAAATGCAGTAAAAAGATCTAAACAAACAGTGAATCAATTCCTTCAGTTCTTACTGAAGACATGAGTCTTTAAAAACAGCTATTTTCACATGTAAATAATGTTCAGGATGGACACTGTGCGTTAGCAAATGTTAATCAAACAGGTGGAAAGACTACATTTGCTATATGTCGTTTGTGCCAGTACGTTGTTATGTCTAACAGTTACGTGTTAGAACTTGACAACCTCTAGTGACTGTAGCAATTATGACACAAGCAAAGGAAGAACTTGGATGATATAGAGCCAGAAAACTCATGGTAAGATGAAGTTGCTTGGTACATGAAACACAAGACTTTCTTCCAGACAAGCAGGGTTACGATTAGTTTTTGTTCCTAAACTTAACCAAGTTGTGTTTACGCTCTGGCTACAGCCATGGGTGGAGGCAGTACTATTTCCTTTTGTCTGTCTGTCCCATTCACCTGAACGCAATACCTCTGAAAGGTCTTAATTTCTTCAAATTTAGTAAAGCATCCACTTGGACTCAAGGATGAATGGATTAAATTTTGATGGTCAAAGGTCAAGCTCACTCTTTGCCAGAGGTATAGTTTGTGTGGTTAAATGTAATGAAATTGTGACGTTTCATAATTGTAACGACATGTTTATGGTTGTTTCCATGGCAATGATCATCTGTAAAGCTTGCCAATGTGACGTACATTGTTGTTAGTGTTGGGGTTAGTGAGTTCTTGCAATTCCACATGAAAACAAAGGAGCGCTGTTTATATACGAGAGGGAAGCTACAAACAACCATATGGGTTGTACAGGAGGGAGGACTTGTTGGGCTACTTCTAACAGTTATTTACTTTTTGAATGATCTACCAATGATTTCTTAAACTGATTTTTTTCTAAGTTTGAAACTGGGTTAAGATGCTACGTCCTTAAACTGGTTGTTTGATCCAAAAAACAAAATAGCAAATTGTGAGGTACTGTTAGTAATTGTTCCTTGAAAAATGATTTCAATGAGTAATCAACCAATTAGCAAACTAGTCAGTGATTAATTTTCTGTAGCTCAGTTATCTGACTAACATTGTGAAAGTAATGGAGGCCACCAGAAACAGAATGATTTTTTATTTGCACAGTTTGAGTGCACAGTTTTTAAGCTGTATCATTGATTGTAGAGAGAACAACAACTTATGACTTCAGGCAATGGCAACAATGGAAAAACAAATTATACTGTAGCAAAAAGAAATGGTTATTGTTTTGGGTAAAACCAGCTCTTCAACAGCAGCACAATGTTATTTTTATGTTGGAATAACAGTGTCAATATATTTCTGTGGGAGGATGCACAAGTGCCGCATTGCTTCTATTGTTTATCTATTTCCAATTTACCTTTTGTTTTATTACTTCTGCTGCTTTTCATGTTTGCTACCTCCACACGATGATTCACAGTGATGCCTTCGAAAGCACCTGACTGTCCTTCTCCAATGTACCTAAAACACTATGAATTCACCACCCTCCGGGAATTATCATTTTTCCTGTCTTCGCTTTCTCTCCAGGCATTTGTTCTGCAAGACTGAATAAAGCTGGCGACATAGAGACTGAGAGGCTGTACGGAGGGAGTAAGAGAGAGAGAGCAAAGAAAGTCTGTCCAGATGTCTCATGAATCCAAAAGCAAGACAAAAACATCAAATTTTTGGGATGAAATGATGGAAATGTTGAAAAACAGAAGTAAATTAGCTTAAAACACTGTTTAAGAGAAATTACAGATGGAGATTAATTATAAATTTATGTTTACCATGAGCCATGAATCATGTAAGATTTTACCTTTGTATTGAATTAATGTGCCTTTAATTTGGGAGTAATTTAGGCACTCTGTAGTGTTAGTGCTTCATGTCACATTAGCAGTTTTACTGGACTGACACATGTACTTGTTAGTCAGTTAACGCTAGCTTCAGACATCAGTCGACTAGTCGATTTCACCACACCGAGTCAACGTTTTAAACAGGACGTCAAATAGTCACCGACCATTTGATGATCACTATCGACAGCCCTATCTGATGTAGTGAAACTCATTTTTGCCACCTAGCAGTGTCAGCCTGCACCTTGAGGCCACAGCAGGAACAGCTGGGTGTAAAAAGTCCAAACCGACTGCCCGGTCAGGCGGACTTCCACCATTGTCATGCTCAAGCAGCTGTTAGCTGTGCAACCTGGCCTCCCTGCTAAAACTGTCTCCAAACCAAGAGTCCAAACTTCACTAGTGATGGGAGCATCACACTGGGAGCCAGTGGAGCAGCTGACTCCAATGTGGCAAAGGGGCCGCTCAGGCTGCTTGGAGTTCCACTAGACCCTCTAGGCTGAAAAGAAATGACATAGAGCAGCTTTAAGGATACACATTATGCATTTCTTTTTTGTTTGTTTGGTTTATTGTTTTGTATAAGAAAACTCCACAGGACTTTTTTCTGTCAAGACATACTGTATATCCATCCATCCATCAATTATCTATACTGCTTAGTCCTGAACGGGGTCGCAGGTGGGGGGCTGGAGCCAATCCCAACCGGCATGAGGCCAGAGGCGGGGTACATCCTGGACAGGTCGCCAGTCCACAAGACATATATAATTTCACTTAACTAATGCCGACTTCACTTGTAAAGCTATGGGGGGTTTTTCACATGACTACTTTTACTTCCACCACTTCTTTGCAGTCACATCTACACTAACTTGATAATTAAAAAGAAAAAACATACAGAGAAACACACACACTTTGTTTTCATTCCTTATGGGGACTTTACATTGACTTACATTCATTTCCTGTAGACTTATCCTAACTTTATCCACAACCACTACTTGCCTAACCCTAACCTTAAACCATGTTGCCACCCTAAAATTCAGTGATTTCCTGCTGGTCCCCACAATGTGAGTATGTTAACAGGTTTCGGTCCCCGTAATGTAAGAAATACAAAGGCGTGTGGAGGAGGTGTGTGGGAGGTTGGGGTTGGAGGGGTTTGTCATGGTGGGTCCTGTATGTGGTTACCATGGCAGCAGGTGTGTGTGGTGCCAGAGATCTTTGCTGGTCCCACTGACGTCCCAGCAGCCGAGTTTGGCAGACACACAACATTCCTCCGCACTGAAAGAGCTGAGACATGCCCTTCACACACACAGACTGACTAAGAAGCACACACTTAGAAACTCTCCTGTCAAGAAGAAACCCACTCAAACTTATCTAGATGCTTGTAACTACCTTTAATCTGTTTATTCTAATAGACTACAACAACAAACACACGTGCCTATGTGTAAGGAAACACACAAACAGACTCAACTTTCTGGTAAATCAGGACACACCTGTTTGCCTTTATAAACCATCGAGTCAGCTGGAGTGGACACACATAACTGTGTAATGATGTAGAACTGCTGCAGAAAACAAAGATAAGAGCACGGACAAGCTGTAGGAAAAGGTCTTTGTGAAACTCAGCCTTTGGTCTGAGTCCGGCAGTGGTTCGTCCCAAAACGTGGTCATTTAGGGCTCATTTATCTTTGAACAATCATATTGCAGCCAGCTACTTCTAAGTTATTGAGACAAATCAGAATAGCATGTGGCATATTCACAAAAAGCCAGGAATGACAGCATTAAATCAGTTTGAATTCCTTGTGTGTCCAACACACCTGGCCCATAAGGCAGATTCTGATTAGGCCAGGCTTTGTGACATGACAACATTTTGTTCCAGGAGTGCACGTCACTGTCTGAGCTGCAGTTGTTGTCCAAACCAAGGATAATCATGACTGTGCATCATGAAAACATCAATACTGCAGTGCTTGCAAAGTAAAATAGGAGAGATAAAAAGCCTCCCTGTCTGATAAACAACATTTTTCTCTTGTAAAAAACACATAAAGGCCCAGTCACACCAGCTTTTCAAATGATTTCATTTCACAACAAAATAAGTTAATTTTACTGGTAAATAGAGCTTCAATGATTACCAAACTCACAGAAAATGATTGATAATTCATTATTTGGGTAGTTTTTCAAGCTAAAATGTCAAAAAATGTGATGTTTCTCGGTTCTCAGATGTGACGACTTGCTGCTTTTCTTGGTCTTACATTAGAGGAAAGTGAACACATTTGTGTTGTGGACTGTTGCTCATGTGATGTGATGGGTATTTTCAGTTTCATAAACCAAACAATTAATCACTTAATTGAGAAAGCAACAGGCAGATGAACAGATAGTGAAAACAACTCTTGGAAATGCTGTGCTCAGTGGAATTTTTGTGGGGGCAAAGTTCAACTTCACTGAACTTTGACATCAATAACAACCCCTCTCAACAGAGCTGACCTCTGAGGAGATGAAGAGGAAGCTGCACCATCCAGTTTTGTTTAACCTCCTGTCTGAGTATGAACTGCTGCACAGAAGAGGAAAAAGATTTACAAACAGCTACAAGACAAAAGTACAAATACTGTACCTTAGTAACCAAGCTGCTAACTGACAGAAAGCTGCCATGATAACATGGGAATCTTTGCCTTTATTAGCTCCTCTCCCACTGATATCAGCATGGCATTAGCTTGTGAACATCTTGGGCTAATGGGACTGTGTTTGGTAAGGACTAAAAAAACATAGATATTGAATAAACAACAATATTAGATGGGCGTGTTCATCGAAACATACAAAGCACCACTTATACTGGTGAGAACAGCTCTGCCCCATTATCAGTTCTAGTGTAGTTACGGAGGTGTGAAAGCCAACCACTGGGGCTGTAAGGAGATGGAATCAAATGAGCAGAACTGCTGTGAAGTCGGCCTCTATTACATCATTCAGGATCTGCTTGTGTGTGTCTCTAGGCTGAAGCCCAAGACAGCAAAACACCCTGATGTGAGGTCCCTGGAGATCTCCCCAATCTCTCCACCCTGAGGTCAACACCGTGCACTGCTGAGCTCCAACACCAATGCTGCAAACAGCATCAGGGCCGCTCGGCGGCCGCTGCCTCTCCTCCGTTTTGTCTTTGTTTTCTCCGTCATATGGGCTCTGCACCTCAGCTGTGTTGCATTCCAGTGATTGGTAGCTGGTTTGTTTATGCACACAGCTGGGGTGCATCCCGATGATTACCTTCGCCTCCTTATATAAACCTCTGACAGACGCTCAAGTCTTGGCCGGAACATTAACATAGTAACACGGACTGTACATGTTGGTAGAATGCTACGCTGACAGAAAGACTACGTTTTGGCTCGACTCTACCACACTACCTACGCGCTACACTAATTTACACTACACTACATATTTTTGATACTCTGTGTTCTTTTTATTTACCTGCTACCATCATGTTTTTTCCCCCTAGCACCTGGGTCTGCAAACTTGAGTCCAACCTCAGTCCTCCCTCACCCTCCTGGTGAGGGGGGCTACCATAACAATCTGCCTGCATGACTCACGTTTTCTTTCTCTCCTCCTTTTTCCCTTCATGTTCAGTCCTTCACTTTCTACTTGTCAAAACTCGTTCAGTGCTTCCGTTTATCTGTGGCCACCTCTGCTCTGCTTCCAACAGAGCTATCTCCTTCCTCATTTCCTACTTGTTCAGACTCAAAAACACTTAGAGACTGAAAGGCTGGGCAGCTGCTCGCCCAAGAGATGTGTTTCTGTGTGTGTGCATGCAGGAGGGAGACGGGTTTCAACAGGAAGTGATCTGCAGATACAAGCGGCCTGCGCTCCTCCCTTGCTCTGCCCTCTGTCCTTGCCACGGTCAACCTGGCAGCCACTCAGATTTAAACTAGTTTGTGGTTTCAGTTATAAAATCCTCTTTACGCTCTACTTTTTTCATTCCAGCACCGCAAACCTATCTGCCTCCAGACTGAAGGTCACAGTTTAAATCCCACATCACTCGCATTAACTATAATAATGAATGCGAACACTTGCTCAAACATATTCAGCGTCTTTCTCTCTTATTCTAGCTCTTGTTTCCTACTTCAAAGAAACACTGAGAAGCCCAACACAAACTCCCAGCTTAGAAAGTCAAACTACAATTACAGTGCAATGTTGTTGTTTTGTTCTGCAAAAGCACAAGACTATAAATTACATTATCAGCCCAATATAGGTGTCACCTGTTTTTGAAAAGAAGTCATTTAAATTCAGACTTTATTAAGGACACAAGTCCATAGGCCAACAAAAGACATTGTACGCCAACTAAATCCATCCATTTCCTAAACCACTCAGTCCCAAACGGGGTCACGGGGGGCTGGAGCCAATCCCAGCCAGCTGCGGGCAAAAGGCAGGGTACACCCTGGACAGGTCGCCAGCCCATCGCAGGGCCAACACACAGACGAACAACCACTCACACACACAAGCACTCCTACGGGCAATTTAGAGACACCAATCAACCTATGCTGCAGGTCTTTGGACTGTGGGAGGAAGCCGGAGCACCAGGAGAGAACCCACGCAAGCACGGGGAGAACATGTAAACTCACGCCAACTAAATAACTACTTAAATACACAGCGGATGCAAAACAAAAGGAAAAAGCATCCCACAATGATCAGACATTTGCATTCCGGTTGGAGCACCAGTGCTTCCTCATTCTAAACGAGAACCTGAGACAGATCAGTGCGGGGTTGGTTAAGGTTAAAGAACCACTTGCAGCTTCAGATAACATCGTGTTTTAGCAGAGCAGCTTGGTTCACCTACACTCATAAACTTGTCATTGTACTGCAGCTTCATACTTAAACCACTGTGAGTCTCTGCATGTGGCCTTTCCTGTAACAGTGGGCAGTGAGCACACAAAAGGCTTAACAGTTACTGTCCACATCCTCGACCTACAGGGCAGCATGTTAGCTTGTGCATACAACTTCCAGCACAATCTGTAACTGTCCTATCATCTGACAGATCATAGGTTATGCAACAGCCTAAATATTTAATCTCATCACACTCAGAGGGCAACACCCGACAGGAAGAACTCAGGAAATACTCACTATTAACTCACCTTTGGTGCAGTTTGTTTAAAACATTTTTAAGGTTTGTACAGTTAACAGCTTTAAAATTTATCAGCAAAAGTTAAATCAGTTTAAATGCTAAATGGTGTGCTCTTAATAAAGCATCACTTGTTCTTAGTTTGTAAGCACTGACAGGTTGCAGTACAAGTTTGACTCAAACAGTCAGCACAGGCTGACCGCAGGGCTGCTGTCTCAGCCTCAAACTCTTCATTCTGTACACCCATGAATGTGTCTTGAACCATGACAACACCATCATCATTAAATATGCTGATGACACCACTATTCTGGGCCTCATCAAGGGGGGAGACGAGTCAGGTTACAGAAGCTTGGTGAACGACATTCTAACACCACGCAGGCAGAGAGGAAGGCTCTGGGTCATAAAGACTGCGGAGGGGATCACTGGGACTAAACTGCCTGATATGGACACACTATACACACAGCGTTGTCGTAAAAGGGCAGAGAACATACTCAGAGATCCACGCCACCCAGCTCACACTGTGCTCAGACACAAAAACTGCACCTACAACCTCAAGCACAGCAGGGCAGACAGTATCATCACACACAGAACTAGACTTTACAACAGCTTTTTCCCTGATGGCAAATACGGAAATGTGAGAACATATGTGCAACAACCCCTCAGTACTAAGTAAAATACCATGTACAATTCCACTGTGTGCAATATTTGAAACTCCCTATTTTACTCTCCATTTATCTTATTCTTGTATCCACAAATTTATCAACTATTTTGTATTCTTGGGTAACTTTATATTTAGACTAGGTGTTCATTTTATTGGCATTAAACTCTTTTTTCAACTCCAGGAGAGCCCTGCACAAAAATTCCTATATGTATAGACTGTCTGTTTATGCATAAACGTCAAATATGAATCTTGAAAGTTTGAGACTTCTTTCTCCCCTAAGCAGGTTAGCTGTCTATCTAACATGGACAATGGGCCACCCACTCTTAATGCATCTCCAAAATCACTGTCTTTCTATATGTAAGCAATATTAATGCAGTCTTACACATTTTAAAATCCCCCATTGCAGCCAAAACTTGCGTCAAACATTTCAGATGGACTTGTGGAAAGTAGACATATGTTAAACATGTGTCACTTGAGCTAACACTCAAGCATTCATAAGTTCATTTTGTTGGTAATGTCTTCAGTGAGAAATCAATATGATTTGCATAAAATTACTTGTACCACAAAGCACTGATCCAAAGTTTAACACTGTTTCTGTTCCATGTGACGTCCGGCCAGAATCTATAAATAAAAGATACTGATAAGATTTCTTGGTGCTCGGGTTTCAACATAAAAGCCAGGTGACGTGTGTAATCAGTCAGTCTGTGCTGTACAAATGTCTCACACGCCGGCAGGTGTAAAGTCAGCACAGGTACAAATGCTTACAATGTGATTTTCCATTAGCACTTGTGCCTCTTTGCAAATTCATTCAGTGAACCTGAACCTGAACTCTGGAGCGTGAGCATCCCGTTTGGTGAAGAAAACGGCACAGTATGCAGGAAGGAGGATCTCCTCTTTCACAGGGGATGAAATGAACATTATGCAACAGTTTAGATTAGACGAAATTGCAATTAATGCATTTTTCTTTTTTCAGATATAAAAAAGGTGCAGTGGTCGGCAGCATCGCCTCCCAACATAAAGGTTCTGGCTTCTGCCTGTGGCCTCTGTGTGTAGTTTGCATGTCCCACAGTCCAAAGACATGCAAACTAGAGACAGACAAATAAATCATCCAGATATTAGCAGGTATCAGTGTAGTGATGTTATAACAAGAAATTGCAGTAGAGAAATACCAAATACTGAGGTCTGTTATTATAATTTGTATGTTAACAATTTCTCATTTACATTTAATAGAAAACTGCTCAGACAGATTACATTTTCACTGTGTTTGTGTTACTGGATGTAAAAACTTGAAACCAAATTTAAAACACTTGAAGATACAGTGGTCACTTTCTCCCAGGTGCAGAGTGGAGCCACACAATGGGGTTTTCAGACTCCATTCTGGACTTTAGGGAAGGCCACATTGAATGTAGAATGTTTGTTTTTAATCAAGTTTATTTTGTATGAAGGGCCGTGGATTAATATACTGCTTTTGGCCATTGGTGTATGTATTAGATACAGTAAGAAACATGTCACTTAAGGTTTATACTCTTAATGAAGGTAAATTAATGTTACATAAGATAGCAGTAGGTGCAGTCTAATCAGGTCAAATCCATTTATTTATCAGCACATTTAAATTCAACAAACGTTCACCCACAGTGCTGTACAGCAATAAAATAAATAAAACAAATGTTGCAAAATGAATCCCATAATGGACCGTAAGCCAATGGAGTGCCATTAATACAGGAGATATGGCTGTAGTTACGAGGGCCTGTCAAGAGCCTGGTAGTAGTATTTTGGACAAGCTGAAGACAAGCAGAGGACTAAAAATCCAGGCAACAACGCAGGTAACAGACACACACACCAGTGCCATTGTGCCCATCAAGTACAGTCTAGAACAAATGTCTACTTTTATGGAAAAGTAACTCAAACATTACACATATAGGTTTATATAATGATTCTGCTGACACTGACGCGATCCACTACATAGCCCAGATTACTGCTGCCCGTGTACAGCTTCCTGTGTTGTAGTGTTGTCTGAAATGTGTTGATGCGTCAGGTATTTTTAAAATATATTCAAAGGGTTTCTATAATTTTGTTTGCCTCTGTTTATGGCTATACAGAGCTACATGCACCTGGTCTCTCTTGCAGTTACACACATAAAGCCCCAACCAGCAGCTGTGGTGAGCTGGAGAGATATATGGCACCAGTAGCAGGATGATACTGGGAGACAGAGGGCCCTCAGTGGCCTTAGCTGCCTTGCATATACACACACAAAATCACAGGGAATCATTGTCATTACTCTTGACCGGTTTCCAGGAGCTCTTTCTAAACAAATCATTGTTCGCTTCTCAGCACAGCAGGTGGGGGTCAGGGAATTACAGCGTGTGGAACAAAGTGAGAACAATAACACCAAGAGAAACATCAAAGCGGTGCTGAAAGAAAACAGGCAAAACAGGGACTGGAGACAAGAGACAAAAAGAAAACACAATACACCAGAGTTTCAGCTGCCGAGGAGGAGTGCAGATGGGAGAGGAGAAAGAGGCAGAGGGATAAGAAGCCCACATGGCACTCTTTCTGAGCAGGGACCAAAATAAACTCTCATATCAAACATAAACAGGGCTCCCACTGTGGCCTTGAAATGAAATTCCATGGCTTTTTACAATGGGGTAGAGGCACATCTGTGCAGTTTTAATTTTTGCATTCTGGTGGGTTGTTCAGCTGTGGTGGTGATTTATAAAGCCAAAGCTGGTCTCTTTAAAACAGCTGAAAAATACTTCTCAGCCAAACTAGCAGCACGTTGTCAGTTAGTCTGTCGGCCCACCACGGCCTGCCAGTCAAAATGCAAGAATTAAGGGAATTAAGAAAGTATTTTGTTATGTTCCCAATGTTACTTAAGTTGCATATTTCTCTTATTACATTATTATACATTTTTATTATATTGCTGCATTTGCTGCTAAAGTGCCTTAGATTTTGTGTTACTGTGTTATCTACTTTATATTTCACTTGTATTTTGTGGCATTCATGTGGACGGCAAAGTAAGAATTTCATTGTACAGGGAAACACGTTTCCTAACTGTGCATATGACAAATAAACACTTTGACCTTTGACCTATTTTCCATAAATGTGATGCACTCAACATGAAGCTATAATAAAAAAGATTGGTAAATTAAATATCTTGCTGAATGAAAAGTCATTCACTGGGCATTCAGGATAAACTACAGTAACTTTGGTGAACCTGTGACTTTTCATCTAGTGCCACGGTCACGTCAAAATTATTTTATTTTACAACAAAATACCTGTAAAAATAATGACATTTCCATCTGCATCTATTTTACTTTGTGCAGTGTTAGCAGACTAATACACCAAAAAGAAGATGGTAGATAGAACCTGGTGAACATCGGCGGTTAGCCTCGGCACCTTGGGCATGATAACATGGTGAAATCAGCATTTAGCTGCATTCTAGACTCTCGCTGTCACTACATACAGGCTACTAGAAGCTGTTTTATTTGCTTGTCTGAATCCTGACAGTGATTCCTGATAATAACCCCACAATGGCTAAATAAAAATATTACCACGGTGACCTTACACCTGTCAGGGATGACATAAAATGACAAAATAAGGGTCAGTTGTTTCCATCAGACACACATAAGGCAGACCAAAAAACAGCTGATTCCATTTCTGTGTAGGTGTCATGAGGCTGCAGACTGTATATAAAGATGGACAACATGACAACTCCCAGAAGAGAAGCCATCACAAGTCAGTTGCCTCCTGGTGGCTTGTTGCAGTACAGGTCATAAACCCTGACCCCACCATGTTAGCAAATGGGACAACAACCAAAGTAAAAATTCTAAGTACAAATCAAATACATTTTTCCCAGAAGCTATTGCAGTCATGAGTGGAGGAGTGGTTAGCGCTGTCACTCACAGCAAGAAGGTTCAGGCCGACCCGGGGCCTTTCTGTGTGGAGTCTGCATGTTCTCCCTGTGCCGGAGTGGGTTCTCTCTGGGTACTCCGGCTTCATCCCACAGTCCAAAGACATGTGGCTTAGGTTGACTGGAGACTCTAAACTGTCTGTAGGAGTGTGTGTGTGGTTGTTTGTCTACAAGTCAGCCCTGTGATAGATTGGCGACCTGTCCAGGGTGGACCCCGCCTCTCACCCGGTGTCGACTGGGATTGGGTCCAGCCCACCCCCACTTGGTGTGCAGCTATGAGTGTAGCCTTGTTTTTCGGTGTGTGTAAAGTTGCAATATTTTGGCTTCACTTTTGCATGA
>NW_018128111.1:156941-189496 GCF_001952655.1 Monopterus albus | reverse complement strand
TTTGATTGGCAGCCTGATACTATGGCTCCACCTCTGGTGGAGGTGGACTTGCACGCACACACACAAATGCATCAGACAAACAAGATCGCTGCCCCCCGTATTTGCAATATTTTGGCTTCACTTTTGCATGATGGCAGGAAGTGGTGATGTGTCATCCATCGTTATCCACAGTATGGTTCAGACCAACTTGAACTGTGCATGAAATAAAAATACATTCTCTTCATTAAACTGAATGGAGCCAGCCAATCTGTGCAGCAGCAGTGCTAATGCAAAACAACACAAGCTCACTTTCAGCTGCAACACAGCACGACATAATCAATATAATTGCTAAATATGTGCAAGAGCACATTCCAAGTGGACTTTGCAATGTCAATGCTGTATTCCACTGTTTGTCTCATGGCAAAAATAAAATAAATGCTACATAGACTGTGTCTGATAAGCCTTTGAATGCATTTGTCTGCACTGACTTGCTGGTTCCTTCAGCAGCACCAGTGCAACCCAATGCACAATTTTAACACAGGACTATTATCGTGCTGAATCCCGGCTAAGTTGTGTTACTATATTTGTCAAGTGACTCATGAGAATGATTTAGATAACCCCAGATAATGCATTGATTCCCATTTCACTTGACAAAAATATATAATATTCAACAACCTGAGTGGAAATGCCGCCGCAGTAACACTAAACAGTCTTGGTGGTCAAACTCTGAAGCTAAACAGCAAAAGAGATGTGGAGAGACACGTCCTTCAGTGCCCAAACAGCGAGCAGTCGGGCAATGCACAGGTCTGTCAGAGAGATGTCCAACCATGCCTCCCTCAGAGCCTGGAAACCTGTGTCTGTCTGCCTGTGCGTGCATGTGCGTGTCTGCCATTCAGTGTTTGTGGGCTCGACTGTTTATCCTGTACCACCAGCTCCCAGGCCTGATGGGCATGTTTGCCTTCTGGCCTGTTGCACAGTCATACTGAAAGCTAATTGCTGATGATTTTTGGGCAAAACTGATGTAACAGCCTGAGCCAAATGTGTTTAACTTGATTGAGATTAACATCCCTTTAACTCACTGGTAATACGTGATGTAGCAGCTCTCTAGCTCATCCTGAATAACAATGCATGAATGAGTGAACACTGGATGATGGGGAGTGACAGATTGAAATTTTTGTATTTAGATTTTGTGCATTTCTGGGTGAAATGTACACACACTACTCTGTTACAAACATACCCTAGGTTTCAGCCAATTTCATTAGTATTAGCTACAGAGAAATGAAAGTTTGAAGTTATGATAAGCTGGTCTTTGGTGACTTTGCTCGGCTTTCTGTGGCCCTGCGTCCTCATGGAGAATGTAATTATTTTCCTTTTAAACCAGAGAAAACGGAAGAGTTATTTCTGGCATCAGGGGTCAGGAAGTAACAGGCTGCAGTATTTTCAAAGTCTGGATGCACATGAAACTCCCTGAGGAATCGTCAGGGCAATAAATTTGCTTCTTTGTGGGGCTGTCCCAAATGGCAGTTTTTGGGCTCTGGATATTCAGTGGTGATAATCAGCAAATATTTGAATATTGGGTGATGGGCTGACATTGTGCTGCAGCCCATCTGGCAGTACTTTGGGTTAAAAACAAAACAAAAGTCTAATGAGAGTTATTATGAAATATTTAACGTAACAAATGAACAGAGGCCGGATCTTCATAAACCTTTGCGTGTATGCAGATGCCGTATTTCCACTATCAGAAGCTAACGAGCGGTACACCCCGTACTTTCCTTAACCATCACCAACCTTAGCTTCTGGGGCTGATGTGGACCATCCCGCTTTGTTTTTCCACTGTATTTTCTCTCTCTGTCTCTGTTTAGAGGAGGGAGGGGCTGCTCCCCTCTCACAAATGAAGTCAGTTATGTGTTTATATATGGTGCTTATAATGTGAATGCTTGAGGTTTGAGGACTCTGACATTTAACCAGTCACTGGCAACTGCTCTGCACGCTTTAGGACCCCCATTACATTACTGTGGATCATATTCACTTCTCTTTGTGGTCATTTTGTGTCTGTTGTAGTGTTTTTTTTGACCACCGGAACTTTACAAGACATTACCTGGAGCTTCCCATACTCGTAATCCAGCGAGCTGATGTGGCCTGTTCACCTTTGCTTTTCCTCTGCTTTTTCCACTGTGTCAATTACTATTTAGATGAGGGTGGGGCAGAACACAAACTTGCAAAAATGTGATGTTTGCTGCTTTCCCTCGTGGCCCACTCACTGAAGTCCCTGCTTTACCTCTAAACCAGTGAGCACATGTTCACACCTCATCCCTGTAATGCTGAAATATGAGAACACTGCTCTTTATCCGGTCAGGGCTGACAGCCCTGCGAACACCCACACCCTCATCCTTCACTCTCCTTGGTACTTGATTTAGTACTTCCTCCTGAGGGTGCCATCATTTAGCTCCAGGAGCTCGCATCCAGAGCAGGCAGAGGGCAGTGGAAATGAAAGCCGAACCTGTAGGGACCCCATTACAGGTCAGTAGGTTCCTAAAGTAGAAAAGACCAGTGAGTGGTCTTTTTGTCTCTTTGCAGTTGTCTGACCATCCAACAAGAATGCTAATAATAATTTTAAACACAGGGTCTAGCAGAAGGGCCACCAGCCCCCTTGGCCCCCGCTCCTGTGCCTGGTAAGCTTATTCAGTAATCCTATATTTCCTATAATGCACACTGGTGAGTACAATAGCTTGTGTAATGAATCAAATGACACTGTGGTCAACACCATCCAGTGGTTTAAGGCAGCGTGAACATACAGAATCTTTCCATGATCCAGTGTGGACAGTATTTTGAACTGAAAGATGCTTTTTTCCGTCTTCAAAATGAGAAACAAGCTCTGTTTCAGTACAAGAAACCAATGGGTTTTGTAGGACATTTTGCTAGTTATGTAATGCTGGACTAATTATTGATTACACCTCCATTTAGAGCATAGATTGGACTTGCAACTCCAGCACTTGTGAAATGTTTGGAACAAGTTTGAAATTAAACACAAAGTGTCCCGTAGACTGGAGAAGACCTGGTTTGTGGTCTTTCTCTGTCTTTGGCCTTTGTTGTTTACTTCTGAGGAACTCCCCAAGTATGAAATAAACTGGATCCGGTGGGACGTCAGTGTTTAGGACTTTAGAGCTCCTCTTTTATGTTCTGCCAGAATCTCTGTGGTACTGGACAATCCCAGAAGATGTGGGAATGATCCCCACACAGTCCACATTCTCCTTTATCAAATCCTAGAAAAAAAATCCTAAAGAAATCTACTTTTCCTCTTGGTGAAATTCTCTCCAATATTGACTACTCATGACTTCATGACAACCAAGCACACACATCCTTCCACATTCTGTCCTCAACAGATTAATTTCAACTAAAAATCTGACCCAGATTTTGATGCCAACTTTTCGAGTTACTGATATTCTGACACATTCAGAAAGGTGCTGAGGTTCGATGCCAAGCCGCGGTTGTCAGAGCTGACTCTGCCTGTCGCTGACATCACTCACATCATCTGTCCGGTTATTCATCTGCTTCCTCCCCGGCTGAAGTCAAAGGACTCTCTGTTCAGCTGGGGCTTCCAGATGGGGCTGGCTGGACTGACTCAAGGCCTGTGGATCCAGCAGAGTTACAGCCTTGTCCCTATGACTTCACCACTGATGAAATGTGGAGTTTGATATTAGCATCAGATGTGAAACAGGCTGAGAAGGTCATAAACCTCAGGGGCAACCAAAGCATCAATCTGTTCCTCCTTCAGACATCACAGAAATCCACAACTCTGTCTGCCTGGATTCTGCTCAGCTGAGCGACCTGCAGGCAGCGCTGGAAGAAGTCTGCATCATTTACTTCAACAAATGTTGTAATACAACTGTGTGAAAATACTCCCTTGCAAGTACAAGTTCAAATCTGACCTAATTATCACCAGCTAAATTTACTTAAAGTATTAAAAGTACTTATTTTAAAGAACACTGGCCCCTAAACTAGACTATTAATGTAGTGTATCAATGTGTCTTTTACTCTTGTAGCTGCTCAAGGTGGAGCTAGTTTTAGCTCCATCTGTAGAAGTAGTTCTTAACTACCGTATGCAGTGCCACAGCGATTAAATCAATAAGCAATTCATTGCAGAATGCACTGGGTTGCTGCATTTTCCCATATCTGAGAATTTATGCTTTTCTGTGTCATATTCGATAATACTTTTGAGTTCTGACCTGTTGATGAGACCAAACAAAAACATTCAGATGTCCTCTTGTGGTCTAGAAAATGAGAACAGGACTTTTTCACTATTTTATAGCATTTTAAGACAAAGTACAGTTTCGAGGTATCTGTACTTCACTTGAGTATTTTCTTTTTTTGCTACTTCATACTTACACTTACCTGTACTACATACAATATTGTACTTTTTACTGCACTACATATATTTGATAACTTTCATTCCTTTTCAGAATCATATGAATAAAACAGTGTTTTATTATAAGGGTCCAGGAGCCAGAGGGGCTGGTATAATTCTTAGTAATGTCTCACTGTGTGTTTTTATGTACAATTTATTCTGAAAATTAGCTACAACTGTCAAATACATTGGAGCAAAAAGTACAGTACTTTGCTCTGGAGTGCTGAGGTCCACAAGTATCAATAAGCATAAAATGAATATACTCAAGTCAAGTACAAGTACCTCAAAAGTGTCCTTATGTTCAGTAGGAGTAAATGTACTTAGCTGCATTGCGGCACTTCACAGAAAGGTGAAAATTAACCTGAGGTGGAGATGCTCCTGCTCAGCAGTATGTTAAGACATGAAAGGTAATGAGCCCCTAAACATGATCCTCACTTCCCTACCCAGTGGCTGGGGCCAGTCATCTGCAACCTGAGCGCAGGTGAGGTCGAAGATGATGTCACCATGATGTCAGTTGTTAGCCTGTAGGTGAGGAGCCTTTCCAGCCTAAACTAAACCTAAACCCAAACTAGTTCATGTACAGGGAGAGGGCTTGTGGTGCAAATCACTGTTCCTGGAGACTTTCTTGCGGTTTCCTCCTTGTGCATTGAAGCTCGTTCTCATGAGGGAAAACTAATCCTTAAGGATGTTTTAATTGCATGTTAGTGTATGAAGCCCATGCAGCAGCGTCACACAAAAACAATGGATCCCATATGTCACACGTTTCTTTCAGTTTGTACAGCTACTGTACGTCTACTCTGCACCACAAAACAAATACTGAGATTGTGGCATTTAAAATTACGCACATGAGACACCTCTAAAAAGAAATGATGGATTATCAGCAGGTGTGTGTCGAACCCGTGCGGCCGTGGAGGATGCAGGGAAGGTACTGACAGGTCTGTGAACAACCAGTGGCAAACAGCTAAATTATCTGCTGATTTATCTGCCAACGAGATTCCAATACAAATGTTGGCACTATGCGTCTTGGAGTATGCTGGTACACAATTACTTGGCCATCTGTTCTGACTACAGGCTTTCATTCCGTTGAGAGGGGTTCACAGGTAAAATGGTGCCAAAGCAACTGGTACAAAAAAGTACTGCCTCCGCGTCAGGTTAAGATTTCTTACCTTAATGATACTGCTCCGGCGTGGGGCTGCCTTCACCGACTCCAGGAGATTAGTGTCAGTGTCCTGGCCACCACCGGGAAGGATGACTCCGCTGCGCCGGCCGCGGGACGCTCTCGGTGGGATGCAGTCAGGCGCTCCGTCGCTACACAGCCCGTCTCCATACCCATCACGCTCAGACATTTCGATGACAAGTAGGGGTCGATTATGGAAAAGCAAAAATCAATCAAATCGTCGGATCTGAGCCGATTAAAGTTTGACTTGACTGTGCGCGGGTGCCATTTAAAGGAGAAACTGGATCCTGACGCATCAGCCGTTCAGCAGCAGCTTTGTCACTCCCGAGAAAACTAATCACCCTTGTTTCGTTAATTATGAACAGATTCTCATGGTCACTGAGCAGCAAGCCGTGTTGGCTCAGGCTACGAGTCCTTTCCCGCTCCACCGAAACGACTCACTGTTGAAATCAATGCATCGCACGCAGGTACAATCTCGGCTTGGATTAAAAATGGACTGGTGCGCTCCCCGGAGACGCGCAACAAGTCTTCGTCGTAGCCAGGCTCACTCGTCTCGAGGTGGTCGGGGCATCCATAAAACGCTCGAAGCCTCAGTGTGTGACAAAGAAATACTGAAAGCGAGGTTGTGTGCGTGTTGAACGGGGTTTGAAAACACTCTGGCGCCGGCTCCAAGGATACCCGAAACACATCGATGCCAAAGTGCACAAAGGAGCGAACTTGCGCTGCGGTTGCCGTCAAACGCAGAGAGGATCCGCTCCCCCGGCACCGCGGAGCACACTCCTCAGGTTAAACACAACCACTGCCGCTCTCTCCATTGGACTCAGAGCAACAACAGCCGACTTTTGAAGAGAACAGGGAACACAGCTGACAGTCGAACCGCCTCTATCCCGCCACTCCTCCCTTCACCTCCTCCACCCAGCTCCTCCCATGCTGCTCGAAATCATGATTGACGTGCGGAGTAGCCAATGTGCATGACCACAGGATGATGTGAAACAAGAGAGAGCGTCTGATAGGTGGACTGTCGACTCCTAGGAACCCAGAGAGCCTTCACTTTTTAAGCACCACAGACCACGCACTGGGAACCAGGCGTGGGAGGGGTAGGTATATAGGTGTACAACTACAGGGAACCAGCCTGTAGCTGTTCTGATGATCGTGCAACAGGTTTCAAGCAGAAAAGCCAAACGCTGTGATCGTTCACGCTTCGAAAAGTTGAAACTTTTGTTGCTTTTCTGTTTCATCTTAAACGAAACATTGTAATGTTGACTGTTGCTTGGTCAAAAAAGCCCTCATTGCAAATAAGGTTGGACTTTTATTTTACTGTTTTCTTTTGTTTTGTAAAACAAATTACTAGGCTCTAATACATGCAATTAAAATTAATTAATTGTTAGTTGCAGTCCCAGTATAAAGCAAAAAACTGAAAAACATCAAATAAAAACAAACTCCCACGATGTGTTTCTACTGCTGCCTTAACATATACACAATACACCAAAGATGTTGGGTAAATTATACAAAATATTAAAAAGATTTGGTCATCTGGTGACCAAATAGCATCACCAGAGAAACTTCCTTTGACTGTAAGCAGTTGTTCACAACACAGTGAGTTACACAAAGCATCAGACCTTTCAAGGGCAGCTCTGCAACATTTGTTTAAAAAAATACCACAGAGCCACATTGTCTTCCCTGATGTTTCCTGAAAGAGCATACACTTATCTCTGATGTCAAAGTACTCAGAGGTTAGTCTTGGAAGTAAAGGGGTAAAGAGTATCATGAGAACAGTGAGAATCCTTCTGCTACAGCTATCCCAAAAGGACCAGGTATCTACACTTGTGTGTTGTATGCTTGCTTTCAATTAGCATTTTCATGTTTTGTCTATTTGTGTGCAGTGTTAAAAGCACCTTAAATTGGCTTTGGTGAATGAAAATGTGCCGTATAAATAAATTTGCCTTGCTATGTCTTCACGTTCCCAGGATTGTTCAGCTGGAGCTGCTTCAGATGGGTAGGCAGTGTGGAGGTATTATAAAAGTGTGATACATTATTCATTGTTATGGCTAAATTGCCTTTTCCTTCTTGGGGCCCCTTCCAGAGAGGTCAGAGGTAAGGGTCAAAGACACAGCAGCATCTCTGGAGCCAAAGGGATTCAGGCTACATCCACATCACAGCTGTAGTTAACCAAATCTGTAGTTTCTCTCCAGTGACTCAGACCTGGTGTGTCCACAGCAGTGTGAACAGACCAAACCAGATGTAATTAGATCAGATCTGGGCCACCTGCGTATGTGCTCATACATCCAATTCCTCTCCAACTTCTGACTGAGCGAGCGCTGTCAGAACTATCAGATCAGAATTCATGTGGTTGTTTTATAACGTCTCCTCCTCTGCACATACGGCCTGTCGTCATCATTCAGTGTCGGCCCCTCACAGACTGGTAACAATAAACATGGGGGAGAGCGACAGCATGACGGGGTCAGTGGAGACATCAGGAGGTGGTGGACATTTATGGAGAAGCTTTTGATCAGGCCAAACTGGAAGGAACATATCATAACCCAGCAGATTGGGAGGAAACTGGGCCATTTGACCGTCACACATGTGACCTGGTTGTTATTCTTGTGCACACGTGGCTCACATTTCAGTTACACCAGTACATGTGTGGCAGTTTAGGAGCTCAACGGTGTTCACACCAGAACTGGATACACACGCGGATGCGAAGCATTAGAACTTACTAAAATATATACATTTAGAAAGTAATTATGATGGTTAATTTATGATGTCATCCCTTCATACACAAACATGCATTATGCTAAACACAAAGTTTGATAACGAGGGGTCACTGACTGGTCTGATGGGGTTGACCATGATGTGAACCAGATGCTGTAGCTTTCCCAGTCACCAGGTCTCAGCCCAGTTGAACAGCTATGGGAGATGTTGGAGCAATGTGTTAGACAGCGTCTCCACCACCATCATCAAAATACCACATGAGGGAACATCTGCTGGAAGAACGATGTTCATCCCTCCAAGAGACTCAGAGACTTGAGGAGTCAGTGCCAAGGTGAAGCTCTTCTGGTGGCACGTGGTGGCCCAGCACCTTACTAAGATGTTACAGTCAGTAATGTAACATCTGGTTTAAAATCGCTTCATATGAACATAACTGGAGCATGATGAGCAGTGCTGATGAAGCTGTCCTTGAGCTTGTCTGATAGGTTTGTGGGGGGGGGGTCAGACTAAAAATGCTGGGAACCATTGCTCTAAAATAATATCATGCAAAATACAGAACTGTACAGAAAGAATATTAATGTTTCAACGTATTATCATGATTTGAAATAATAGACCATCTCACAACGCCAGCATGAAGGTCAGTGTTCTGGAAAGTAAAATCTCACACAAACACTGAGCAGCATTTTCATGTAGTGGAAACAGTTGAGACTCACTGACTCCCCTAAATAGCCTGAATTATTTTTCTAAAGGTGTTCCTGGCGGAGCAGATACGAGGGCAATATGAATGTATGTGTTTGGACCTTGAGCCACACAGCTGTGGAATGTGGTCAGCTGGTGATACTTATTAGCACAAGAAGCTCAGCAGTCACATGTCTCTGTGAGATTTCTGAAACCAGTGTTCATACAATAACAGAACTGTGCGTCATTAAAGCCAAGTATAGAGTCTGACGACCACTTGCTGCATTACACATGTACTTGACAGTTAATACTTAAATTCTTTCCAGGTACTTTATGTTTATTTTGTAGTATTTTATTATTTTTATTTATTAGTTTTTTACCTTATTTCTAGCCCAACTACATGAATTATGGTCTTAGCTTCCTTTCTCTGAATCAGCATCTGTGTTAGCAATATAGCCTATATGCTAAAGGTTGTTTTTTTTTTTTGAGATTATTGGGAAATAAACAATGTGGGAATCTAGCTTGTCACACCTTAAAGTAAAAGTAGAAAAGTTTAACAAAATGGGCTAATTTGCTTTCTTGCCAAATGTAAGATGAGGGAGTTTTTTGTGATATCCATGTTTCCTTGTATGTAAAGGCCCTGCACACAGGTGTTTTCAAATACTATGGATAATTAGTCGTTGAATTAATTGCAGTAATAATGATGTAAATATTTTTTCCTAGCAGGTGCTTAACATTAACATGGAGTAAAGGAGCTCCCACACAGTCCTGAGTGGGGGTCTAATCGTGCCACAAAAGTCAAAACACCTGTGTGAGCAAACTACTGGAATGTTGAAGGTTTAAATAAAACATATCAGTGCTTCTTCCATTCTGACTCTTAATGTACTTCCAGCTCAGTCAAGTGAGCTCTGCTGGGGATACCTGGTAGGCTTCTGCTCTTCTTGTACTCTTTCAAGTAGTGGGGTATGTCTCCCATGCCATATATAAGACATCAAGATGGGTGGCACATGAAAAACAAACATAAACTGCCACCATGAGTGTCCCAAGCAGCCTCACTGCTCCTGCTGGAAGTATGAACACCTTTCCTCTAAAAATGTTCCCTCATTTGGTGTTTTGAAAATGTTGCTCACCATTTTCAAATATAACTGTAGAAGCTACAGTTATTCATATGAAGTTTGACTTTTACGTCTGTGAATAACTGAAGTTTTCAAAACAATGCTAACAGCTTCTGAACACAATACAGATTTCTGCAGACCCCTCACACCCTGGACACAAACAGTCTGAACTCCTCCCCTCTGGATGGCGCTAAAGGTCACTATACGCCAAGACAACCAGGCACAAGGCCAGTACCTTTCCTTGGGTCATCACTCTGATTAACACTAACAGAATGACAGCCCTCAGTGCAGTAACTGCATCTAAACAGTGTATTTACAGTGTATATTTCTATATTTATAAGTACTTTATTTTTTTCCTGTTGTTCATATCCTTTTCTTATTTGCACATTTTTTCTTTTATTTTCTGTTCTCTCAGTCCTATCTTGTTCACTCTTCTACTCATTGCCTTATTGAAGAACACTGTACACACACACTGAGAGCCACTGTACCAGAGGGAAATTCTTCATATCTCTAACACACCTGGCCAATAAAGCTGATTCTGAAACAGTCTACATTCATAAATATGAGTCAATGCAACAAAATGCTAATCATGCAAATGCTGTTTATTTTAATCAACATTACATCCATCCATTTTCTGCCGCTTATCCGGGGCTGGGTCGCAGTGGTAGCAGGTTCAGTAGGGCAGTCCAGATGCCCCTCCAGCATGTTCTGGGTCTACCCTGGGGTCTCCTACCAGATGGACATGCCCCGGAGTGTTCTTGAAAAAGTTTTTTCAGGGTCAATGCCATGAAGGCACCCTGGAGGCATCCTAATAAGATGCTTTCAGTGGCTCCAAATGTGTTCAGTTCCAGATCCCGTCCCTCAAAATCTATTAAGTTCTGTAGCAAATCACTTGCCTCATATCGTCCATTGGACATGCTTGATTGATGTGAAAGAGCAGCAGTTCTACTCTGGAGGGATTAGGGGTAGGAGTAGGGAGACTGAGGACACAAAGCTGCAGAGGGTTGTTTATGACCCTCCACTGTGGTGGTGGAGACTAGCATTGGAGAAGGAAATGATAGGGTGTGACAGGAGCTTGACGTGACAGCAAGGAAGTTGTACGGAGACATCTGGAGTATGAGGAAGGAGAGGCAGGGCTTTGTCTGATTGTCAGGCTAGAAGGAGTTCAAGGAAGCGTGAACAGGTTCTTGCACACTGTCAGGTGACTGAGGAGTGTGTGCCAGGGCTTTTTCCATTCATCAGGCGGTGGAACATCGAACCACCAATATGGTCTCTTTGGTGGAGGAAGTGCATGAGGGCTCAGGGGAGGCTTTGGCCTGTACAGATCACTCAGAGGTGCCTTGCAACAACCCCCTTAAGGCAACCACCCCAAACACTGTAGCAACCAAGATGCAATGCTTGCTTTGTCAGCAGGAGACATTTTTCCCCATTTTAAATCTGGTCCCGTTCAATGTTGGACCCAAAATGTAATCCATTATTTACTAGCCTACTGAGAGACTGCAGTAATAATTAAACCATCCTCGTTAAAATGCGTGTGGTAACCGCCTAGAAACACCCTGGCAAACAACTGATACACCCCATAGCCCTGGGGCCTTTGCTGATTTCCAGAAGTGCTATTAGATGCCGGCTAGACTTGTTTGAGGTTCTTGACGACATCTCATCTCTCATCTGAGAGGCTTCTTCAGTTCGGACTAACTGGTGCGGACTCCAGGTGTTCCACCTCCATGAAGCCTTCAACACCTAGAGGGCCACTGTTGCAACATGTAGGTCAATGTCCCGCCCAGTCATCGCATGTGTCAACAGGGTCACATGAGTCGAGGAGCATTTAGCATTGTTTACTAAAGTGCTGTTAATGATTAGTGTATTTTATTTGGTGATTTTGAGTTTGTTAATGAAGTATGTTAAATCTACCAATATGTTTTTATCCAGAGTTGGTAGGAGTTTATGAATTTTTGTATATTATTTATGTTTTGGAGCTAGTGTTTAGACACACATAACTCACCAACATGAAACTGTCATTAACCATGCAAGAAACTTTTATTTCATTTTGAATTCAAGAAATATAGTATAGTCTGTTTAACATAGCATACCATAGCATATGACTAACAGAAATATCAGTTTGTTGTCTAGGCTAACAGGGCTGGCTGGCACTTCAAGTAACAATGCTGTTATGTGATCTAAGTTTTACACCAAACACGCCACAAGAAAGAACACAGTTAGTTTTATTACCTGATGAGAATATTACTTTAAAGTCTGGGTAAAGTGTAAATGTGTTCTGAGTTAAGTAAAAAGCTAGTAAAAGTAACTTATCAAAACACCCAATGAACAAACCACTCACTAGCTTGCCAACGTTCTCACACACACTTGCGGCTGAAGAGCAGCGGAGTCCATGATGGGAGTCTACTTTTTCTGAGCATTGGTGTGTTTTGTATTTTCCTGCCATGAATGAATGTGTTTATATTGAAGTTGGAGCACAGATGAGTCCATGTTTATGCTGAGTGTGCAGTGATAGCAATTATATCAGGTCAAACCACCTCTTATTGCAATCGCAGGTGCATTGCAGTTTTCCTGACAAGTGCATAGGCTGGGAAGCAGGTACCAAAACGGATTTTACCAGCCACAACATAAAGTCAACCTTTAAATCCACAACAGATCTGCCAGAATTCACTCTGAATAATTTTTTGTGAATTTATGTGAATTAAGAAATACATATGATATTTTAGAATGACTGTTTTAAAATAAACTCAATAAACTAATCCTCAGTATGTGGCTCTAGTTATAAATATGGTCAAATAGTGTTGGTGCACATCAGGACACAGTCTGTCCTTACAGGATGCAGACAGTGTTGGGGAATCACACATCTGACACTATATCCACATAATTACATATATACAGTATGTACAAAATAATGTGAAAGCAGATCATGGGTCATAATAACAAACCTGTACACTGTCAAATGTTGACTTGCAGACAGAATAGTGCTCACAATTGTTTGTGCTCTGCGTTTTTCGTTGTCAGCGTACTTCCATATTACTCTTCCCATATCAGAGGTGTATCAACTATCTGCAGACGTGAGGTGATAATGTTAGTGTACAGTTGAAATCATGAAAACTTTGAGCTGAACTGTAGTCTTGCATGAAATATTCTCAAATGACCGACTGTTTTTCCAGCAGCTACTGTACCATATGAGGTAAAAAGCAAATGGATTTTATCTCACTCACAGCAGATTTTTACACAGAAGATACAGTTGTTATCCATCCACCCATTTTCTGTAAAGCTTATCCTGTAGAGCAGTGATTCTCAAGCTTTTTCTGGGTGAACGGCCCTTTAAGCCAAGCTGAAACCACCCTGGACAGGTCATGTCAGTTAAAACATTTCCTGGGTTCTTCTCTCCTTGCAGTTTGCCCTTGCATCCCTTCCTTGCATCTTACATGGGTGGGACTAAGATGCGACGAAAAGGCACAAGTGAGTGAAACATGGATGCAATTAGAGGAATTCGGATTCACCTATGGAGGTAGACAGCCACACACACATTCATGCCTACAGGCATCTTTGGACTGTGGGAGGACGCTGGAGTATCCGAAGAAAACCCCTGGTCAGCCACAAGCTTTGAAATTGCAACCTTCTCGCTATGAGGCAATAATACTAACCACTGCACCTCTGTGATGCCCCACATACAGTTACTCTGTCTTGAAATGGAGTAATGCTACAACTGAACATGAAATTAGCAGCGTACGTGCTATTGCCAGAAAAGGAAGCGACACACCAATCTCCGCTTTCACCTTTGTGTTTGCCTGTGCTCCCTCTTTAATTTGAACTTTAAGTAAAATATTTTTTATGAAAGGAGAACTGTTTGTCTTCCTGTCATGTAGGCAGTGAAGATGAATCACTCCACTACATTAAAACCCTACCTTCAGCTCATATTTTTAACATTTGTTTCACTGTATGAAGGGTGAATAGCAGCACATCAGTAAAATAGTGTCTTCCTTAACTCCTCTCTCAAATCAGCGATGTTCTCTGGAGAGGATCTGGACTTCACTGTCCTCAAAAGAATGTCCTTTGTCCTTCAGGTGGAGGTGGACTGCTGACTCTGGTCCACTGGAGTTGGCCCTCCTGTGTTGGGCCATGTGTTTGTGAAGCGGCTGCTTAGTTTCACCAATGTACAAGTCGTTACACTCCTGACTACACTTAATTGCATACACCACATCACTCTGTTTATGTCTGGGTGTTTTGTCCTTCAGGTGGACCAGTCTCTGCCGCAGGGTGTTCCCTGGTTTAAAGTTAACTGGGATATTGTGGTTGCGAAATATCCTTTTTAACTTCTCTGATAAACCAGCCACATAAGGGATGACAGTGTTGTCCCCTCGTTTCTGGTTTCTCCCTGTTGGTGTTGGGCCTCTTCCTTGCTTTGGTGAAGGCCCACTTAGGGTATGCACAACCCTTAAGGGAGTTCTGAATGTGTAGTTTCTCCTTCTTGGTCCCTTCTACGGTTGTGGACACTTCCTCTGCCCTGTGGTTTAGAGTTCTGATGACCCCCAGTTTGTGTTGGCATGGACCATATGTATAGGTTTTCGATATACTTCCACCTTCAGGCTTCTGTCTCCTCCCAAGTGGACCGCACAGTCCAAAAAGGCCAGACAGTCATCTTTGGCATCCTCACGAGTGAACTTGATGTTGATATCCAGAGTTGATATGCTTGGTGAAAACCTCCACTTCCAGGGTCCTGATTTTAACCCATGTTTCGTCCACGTAGCGGAACCAGAACAACTAAGGGAGAGACTCTCCACAAAGGTTAACAGGGAAATCTTTCAGGAGACTGCAAGATTTTTGGAAAAGGTACAACAAGAGCAAGGTGCACCAAATGGTTAAATTCCAGAAACTACAGAATGGACAGCCAGCCTCGGACATCCTTGGTTGGAGGAGAAAGGAGGAACACAACCCACAACCATTGCACAATGACAAATGGGTCAAAGATCTCTCGGACAGAGAACTCACAGACACAGAAAAAGAGGTATTAGCCAAGGGACTGAACTTTGCAGTCACACCCAAGCAAATCCCTGTGGTAGACTTCATCACAGCCACAGAGTTGGCCATTAGGAACAACAAGATGGCTGAGACTCTCAGGTCAATAATTCCAATCCAGGGTCAGAACTAGCAAACTCACACATCCAAGGTATTCACAAGAAGAATGGTCAGTAAGGGAAGTCCATAAGTCAATGCACAGAATACAAACAGAATCAGAAGGGTTAGGCAGGAATTGGTGGTCACAAGGCATTCCGGGGTCAGAGCTGGAATCACAGGTACAAGAAAAACACTGGAAAGTCTGAACATGAGTTAGAACAATCTGGCAGCTTCCTGGTGGGAGGAAGCTGCCTATAAAGGGGTGTCAACAGGTGCAAATAATTACCACTGATTAGTGTAAATCAGACCTGGGCATTTTACGGCCCGCGGGCCACAGCCGACCCTTTGGGCGTCCCTGTCCGGCCCACATGAGGTCCATCAAATCAGAACATGAATGAAAAAAGTTCACTGGTGAACTTAAGCTTCCCGACCTACCGGGCAGCTTGTGTTCATTACAAGTGACAGTGTGGGAGTTTCATAGGGTTTGTGACAGTAACATTCAGAAGGGGAGAAGATGAAGGGCGCACAACGTAACCCCGTCTCTTCTTATCATTGCAGTGGAGAGGCCAGATCAGACAGCAAGATGAGCGCCAAGGCCCTGTACGGTAAGTGACTACATGGAAGCGTGTAGAGGTGTCGCACTGGTTTTGCCAGTAGGAGTTTATTTTTGGTTTGTTTTCAAGATTGTGCCTTTATAATTCCTTACACTTGCCTGTGTTTCTGTGGCATGAGTCACTATAGACAGTTTAGAGTTTACAGCATATAATTTTGAACTCTTAATTGTTAAGGGATAGTTTTATTAAAACTTGCATACTGTTTATGTAAGTATGCGGCTCATTCAGTTGTTGTCCAGAAAGCAGTAAAACACCTAAATGACCCACACTGTGCACTGGTTGTAGTTGTAGTTGCAGTCCCACATACGTCATCCTGGAGCCAAAAATACTCACTGGCACATTAATGTATGCTAATCCACGGCTGAAAATAGAAAATAGTGCCCAACAAATGCACTACTTACTCATGTTTGAGTAATATTAGTTAAAAACTACAATACCAGCTTTCGATATTCATCCAGATTTCAATGCACGTCCAGCCAGACTGGATTTCTCTCACTGAACAAGTAAAAAGAACTGAAAATGCATATCTTTAGCATACTGCAAAACACCTGTTCAGTGTTATGTGAAGTTGAAAATAAAATGGAACTGTGATGTAATGTTTGTTTTTGTTTTTACTGTTTATTACTTCTATAGGAGTATTTTACTGTTTGACCTACACCACAATTTCATATATTTATATAACTATTTATAGAATATGCTTATTCTTCTGATTACCAGTAGCAGCTAATCAACACATATAATTTACTGCTTTTTACAATTGGAGATAATGAATACTGAGCAGAATTAAGTTCAAGTTATCGTTGGTTCGGCCCTCCAACACAGTTCAGGTTTCTCATGTGGCCCCTTGTAAAAATTAATTGCCCACCCCTGGTGTATAGCTGAAATGAGACCTTAAACAGGAAGTGGCGTCAGAATAAAAGCATGTTACTGGAAGCAGAAGAGGCAGAATCATGACCATAAATACCTCCTGCTCACAACCAGTCAGAGAGAACTGATGATGCCTCTTGGATGAGAGGTGAAACGTCTTTTACCTAAAACCAAGTCCAGATGATTTTTTTCTGTTTTTTTCAAGCATACTATGACATGGATGACTGAGACTTTGCACAGACATAATGAGTACTGCAGGTGTGTTGTTCAGTAAGATGAGTTAATAACACAGGGGGTGGTGTTGTGGGGCTCACACAGTTGTCTCTGTGTTTGCAAATATATCAGTAACTGCTGCAGAAGTAGTAGAACTAGTAAAAAACAAATAGCTATAATACTTTTCAGTATTGATACAGAACCATAAAGACTCAGGGGGATCTACTGTACATGTCAGACTGTTTGGGATTCTTATCCTTGAGGCAGATGATGCCACTTTCCTAAAATGTCAGGGGGGGCATCAGACCTTGAAGGTTTATTAGAGGTCAGCAACAGGCTGTCTCTCCCAGTCCCACATATGAATGAACATGCACCACTCAAGAGCAAAGCATACCACCCCCCTCCTCTGGACTGTACCATTCTGCTCTGTAAGATTTTATCCTTCTATTTCTATCACGTCTTTTGTTCTTGTTAAACAACAGGAGACAAAGTGTTGCATGCTGTGCCTGCTCACAGCATCAACCAGGCCAAGTTCTCATGGCTGTGCCTGCCTTAGGTTGTCCCGAGGTTCTGCAGGGGGATCTTACCCGTCATAGACAAACCAGTCTGCCATACCTGCCTGTTTGTCTCTTAGCCTCTTTATCTGTGTCATGTCAAACCATGCCCTGTGTTCCTGCACACCGAACACAAACACAAGTCACAGTGTTCCCATACACTGTGCCTGCTCACAGCAGCTTTGAGGTCAAGTACTTGTTACTGTGCCTGCCTTAGGTCGTCCCAAGGTTTTGTCAAAGGTTGCTCCTAAATGATGCAGAAAAATAAAATTCACCCTGGAGGCTTTAGCATACAAACAGGAGGGAGCAGTAGGGTTGGATAAGTTAAAATAGATTTGAAGGTGCAATGGAAACATTTCTGTTATAAGCTGAAGGAGGTTGATGATATGAGGTGCACCTCTCTGTCCACAGCTGCATGCATGTACATGTGACTGCATCTAGCTTTCTAAAATGTTTCAGTTTGAAAAGTACAAATTGTTAGTTGGTCTTAAACATGAAACCGTGATGCGTTAACATGAACATAAACGTTTTTACATTTAAAAGCAGAGAAAGTTGTTTGTAAAGCTTTGTCATGTTAAACTATCAGCTCATTACAACACATTTTCATTATAGTCTATGATTATACTGTGTATGGTGCCATTTTAACATGTACTTCATTTTCCCAGAGTGGTGTGCTTTGGTTACGATTTCTTTGTACAGTGTGCAGATGAGACTTTTTCCTCTGCTCTTCTTTCGCTCTCCGGTTGTTCGTATTCATCAGTGCAGAAAACATCTAGAAGGAAGCAACAACAACAGAAAGGTGTCTGTTAGGATCTGAGCTCTGTCTAGTAGAGGTCTTTCTGTACAGATATCGTATGTTTATATGGAGAGTGATGGCCCTATACGCTCACTATGCACACTGCGTTTGGCCCCTCAAATTGTGTTATACTCATACAATACTCAATACTGTAACTTGCCCTAATGTGGGACATTTGCTGCACTATGTTGGACTGTATTCTGATACGAAGCCAGTCCATCAACCCCACATCCAGTGCCATTTTGAAACCCTCAGGCTGTGTGCTAATCAGACCAAAAGAGAAAATGCAGGTGTCCTTGAGCAAGACACTGAACCCCTAGTTGCTCCCGGTGATGTCACCGGTGTGTGAATGCGTGAGTGCTTGGGAGTGCGAATGGGTGAATGGCCGAATAATGTGAAAGCGCTTTGAGTGTGCTGTAAAAGCATAGAAAGGCGCTATACAAGTATAAGACCATTTACCATGTCGGTCATGCAAAGTTAAATGTCAGACAGGAACCTGCTGTGAATCACTGTTAAACTGTTATGTTAACATTAGTCTGTTTAAATCAATAAACATACAACTTTAGTAGGCATATGTGAAGGCAACATAAAACTGCTGTTGGCAACATACTTGTCAGGAATCGGCGCGTGAAGCTGCCGATAATGTGGAGGTGTGAAGTCAATTATATAGCCAGACGAGGATAAGTGAAAAACGGTCTCTTTAATAAGAGCACGGACAGCAAAACGATACAGAGGACTACGTAAAACACAATACACACACACTCAGGTCAAAAATACAGTCCAGGGTCAGAGCCAGCAAACTTGCACAGCCGAGGAATCCACAAACAAATAGTGATGGTCCATTGACACCCGAGGCTCCGACACGGGCGCGGTAGATCATGAAGTAATTGCGTCGAACCACTGTGCCGAGGTGTGTTTTGGTCACGTGACTAGTGACGTTTGAAGCACTTGAGTGACGTTCGAAGCAGTTGGGTGCCTTGGACGTCATACAAATCAGCTGATTGGTTCAGTTTGTCATGTGAGTCACTGGGATAGACGGTGTTCAAAGACAGGATATCCCTATTTAGTGGCGTTCATTTGAATCTTTCTTTGCAGAGCAGGTTCGTTTGTTGCTGTTGTTGCCATTAATTGTATCTAGGATGTCTTATGTTGTGTTCCCTTTATTTTTTTGAGCAGTATATACATATAGAGGGAGGGAGGGAGAGAGAGAGAGAGAGAGGGAGAGAATAGATTAACTATCTAGCTAGAGATACATATCTAGATAACAGTTATACAAGCACACCCTTTTTACCCACATACCCATGAACCTCTTTACCAGTGAACCCCAAAACATACTTAGCCAAAGGCCATAATATATTCTGTATTTGTACCAGTTCCATGTGAAAATGACATCTGTCTGAATCTGTAGACCACATCTCATGAATGTAGCAACACCATTTAAATGTTTTCATAACACAAAATATAAGTAAAGAGTATATAGGGTTACAGTCAGACATGCCAAATAAGAAACATGGTCTTCAGAATGAGTTCATGTTTATTTCATATTTTACTGTGTCAGCTTGAAACCATACAACCATGTAGTGTAGTCAAACAGGAATGTGCATGGTGAATCAAATCCCAAACAATCCATGAACCAATAAGCAACAAGTCTTGATTGCACTTCATTTTATAGACCACTAGATGTCCTACTCGAGCACGGTGTCATTGAGGCCTCGAGTAATGAACCATTTTTGTGAACACTGTGTGGAAGCTTCAACAAGGCCTCATCGGCCATCACTACAAACGGGAGGTCAGAGAGGGAAGTCCGAGAGGGAAGTCCGATAATCCATACACAGAAAGCAGTCCGAACCAGGAGGGCAAGGCAGAATACAATGGTCAAAAAACAGTAATCCAGGATCAGAAACTAGAGAGTCAGGCAAAGATTAAATACTGGAAAGTCAGAGCTTGAGTCTAGAACAATCTGGCAGCATTCTAGTGAGGAAACACTGCTTTTATGCTGTTGAACATAGGTGTGAGTAATCAGAAGCAGGTGAACCCAATGAACACTGATTAAACTAAGGAGTCACTGAGTAACTGAGATGCAACTAAAAGGAAGCGGTGGCAAAATAAAAGCACGCGACAGGAAGCAGACGGGACAGAATCGTGACAACGCTACATTATGGTTAGTGATTGAATAAATCACAAAAGGCATTAAATTTCAAATATGCCATTGCTTCAGATGTCACACCATTCATTGACCAGTTATCACTTGTTGCTGAACCATAGCTGTGGCACAAGAGGTCCCTACTCCACCTACTAGGAGGTTCAGTGGGTCACTATCGTACCACAGGCTTTCACTGGCATGGTTACAACAATAATGAACTTGAACCATACATACAAAAACTTCTTGATTAGGTCTAGGCACAAAACAGTGTGTATAGGTTTTGGAAAAAACAGTGGCTTAGTGGTTATAACGCTTATTGATTTTTTTAAAAACGTTTTTGTCCTTGAATCAAACACTTATCTCCTATGGGAAGGCCATAATGTTTTGTGATTCATCCAAAACACCATTGTAGGATGAGCCTGGTCCAGATTATGGAAAACAGCCCCAGACCACAAGTACACAGAACTATCTGGTCTGCAGCTCCAAACATAATCCACTAGAGGGTGCATACAGGCTCAGCGTGATATGTAACTCCCTCCCAAACCAGCTCTCTCTCGCGCGCTCTCATTATCTACTGAAAACGTCAGAAAAAGAGGCTTTATAGGTGAATGACCGCAGCTGGGAGAACATGCTGGCTGGACTCCCTTTGTGTTTTTGGAGTCGCAGTGTTGTTCCAATGAGCTGGGCGTCAGCACTAACAGCAGTTGGCCTACTCCGAGCTCTTACTGGCAAATCCCACTGAATCATCAGCAGGCTGCATTTCTTTGTCTGCCGGTTTAGCTGAGCCAGGTGACACTAATCTGGCCAGCTCTGACCTCTCTCTTGCCAGCTCTGGGTCATAGTGGAGGGCTTCCTGCACCAACGCTCAGGCATACCAGAGAGGGATACAGACAGTAGCATGGACAGAGGAAGATCATATTAATGACAGCACAAATACTGAGTGTGAGCATGCAGCTGTATCGCAGAAAAGCATAACAGGCCCATAACAGACCTGATGCTGTTATTTATACTGGAATATATTGTTTGTTTGGACCTAGAAAGTAATTTCTAATATACTTTGTTACAAACGCCATTTAACACCAAAAACCATTAGAGTAATAATTGCATATGCATTATTATTGTTGTCTTTATTGTTGACAAAGGTGTAACTTTATGCATCCAGGTAATGTACTGCATAGTGTTTGTCACCACAGACCAAAAAGTCCTAGCTGGTACATTTGCTGCTGTCACCCACCTGCACCCCATAGGACAGCTGCTGCACTGGCACAGCACCAGATGCATACGCTCTGGAATAATAACCATTTACAGAGTGATTTAACAAACATTATAGCCCTGTATGCTACGCTGCTGAGTAAGATATTCAAAACAATGGCTGCGTAGATCATTTATCTATCATGATGGGTATAAAAGTGACAGAAAGCTTGGCTAGGCAAAGCACCAGAACAGTCAGGACTAGGACTGAACACCAGAATGGGCAGAGTAAGAGAGCATTTTATGTTGTAATTTAATGTAACTTTTTGGAAGTATGTTATTTAATAAAACAAAAAATGGTTTTGAAATATACCGTTTTGTTTTCAGATCATTTTCTACGAGGACAGGAACTTCCAGGGTCGCTCCTATGAGACCAGCAGCGACTGTGCTGAGCTGACCTCCTACCTGAGCCGCTGCAGCTCCTGCAGGGTGGAGAGCGGCTGCTTCATGGTCTACGAACGTTCAAACTACATGGGCCACCAGATGCTTGTGAAAAGGGGAGAGTACCCCGACAACCAGCGCCTGATGGGAATGAGCATGAGTGACTGCATACGGTCCTGCCGCATGATCCCGATGGTATGAAGCGTTGACTCCTGATAAGCTCTTGTGTACTGTGCACTGCCAGTCCAAATGTTTTGACACCCCAATTTTTCCACTTTTTATTTTGACATGTGAACAGTTCAAGTACAGTGAATAACCTTAAATGGTACAAAGCTACGAAGTAAAATGCCAGAGGTAAAGGAAACAAAACAGTTACCCAAAGAAAATGCTTAAAATGTCTGTAAATGGCCTTTGACAGGTACGAATCCAGTAACAGGCTAATTCATATCTTTTTTGCAGCAATAGAAGTAAATGACGTCTAGAAACCTGATGCAAACAGTTCCTACAGGTGTCCCAACTTTTGTTGATGATTTACAAGAACAAATCTTGTTGGAAAAGAGAACAAGATAGTCAGCTTTAGGATGGAGCAGCAGTACAGTGTCCAGACTTTCTAGGTGAAGAGTGAAAGCAAAGCAACTTACAAGCACAACACATCTGTGGGAACATCTGTAACAACGCTGTGTGTTTGATTTTAGTTTAGAGAGAATGACGCAGGTGTGTTCAGCTGTTTGATATCACTGATAACAACTGGAAAAATGGAGGTGACCCCAAACGTTTGACTGGTAGCGTATGTACGCGTGAAATGGAAACCTCTATACAAACTCTCAAACACACACAGCACAAAAGAAAATGTTTTAGATTTGATCATCATTTGTCACTTTACAGCACAGAGGTCCGTTCAGGATGAGGATCTACGAGAGGGAGAACTTCGGAGGTCAGATGTATGAGCTGATGGACGACTGTGACTCCATCATGGACCGCTACCGTATGTCCAACTGCATGTCCTGCCACGTGATGGACGGCCACTGGCTGATGTACGAGCAGCCGCACTACAGAGGCAGGATGATGTACCTGAGGCCCGGAGAGTACAGGAGCATGAGAGACATGGGAATGGGTCCCATGGACATGAGGATTGGGTCCATTAGACGTATCATGGAGCCTTGTTAGACAAAACAAGCTCAAGACCTAAACGTGTAATCAATAAATATTAATAAACTGTTCATATCTACAAGGAGTTCATTAATCTATAATTTGTGTTCAGGTTCAAAATTCCAGTCAGTGATCCAATATGACAGTTTGGGTGCTATTCAAAGGACCATTTGGTCTGTACAGAATGATGCTAGTTTAATTACTATGTCCCATAGCTAACCTGAAATTTCTTCTTCTTCTGCCTATGAAATGTCTTGTGTCAAATGATGCACTTGAAATTAAAATTGAATTTCACAGGATGAAAACGATGTATGAAATGGTGCATGATTTTCCATAAGTTCCCCAAACGTGCTGCAAATAAATAAATACATTTACAATACAAGGAGAGGTGGGAAGTAACAAAGCACAAATAAGTGCAGCAAGAAAGTCTCATGTTCATGTCCCGGCCAACCTGGGGCCATTCTATGTGCTGTCTACATGTTCTCCCTGTGCCTGCGTGGGTTTTCTCTGGGTGCCCTGGCTTCCTCCCACAATCCAAAGACATGCAGCTTAGGTTGAATGGTGACTCTAAATTGCCCCTAGGAGTGAGTGTGTGTGGTTGTCTGTCTCTAAATGTCAGCCCTGTGACAGACTGGTGACCTGTCAACAGTGGACCCCGCCTTTCACCCAATGTCAGCTGAGAATGGCTCCAGCACCCCATGATCCCCTTCAGGAATACCGGTATAGGTGACGGATGGATGGATGAATGTTTTCATTCTCCCACAAACACAGTACAGAGGTCCATTCAGGATGAAGATCTATGAGAGGGATAGCTTTGAAGGTCAGATATATGAGATGACAGACGACTGCAGCTCCATCATAGACCACTACCGTATGTCCGACTGCATGTCCTGCCAAGTGATGGACAGCCACTGGCTGATGTACGAGCAGCCCCACTACAGAGGCAGGATGATGTACCTGAGCCCCGGAGAGTACAGGAACTTTATGAACATGTGAATGGGAGGTACGAGGTGGATGAGCATGAGGCGCATCATGGACATGTGCAAACTGTACTTTTTGCCTTCAATAAATGATGTATATTTATTTTTTTCTAAATTCTGGTGCCATGGTATTTAATTAGCATAATCTTTCAAAAAAGCAAAATCTCACTATTTAAAATGTTTACAATAAGTGTTATGTTGTAAAACTGACAAGCATAATGTCCACCATAGCTATGGTTAGTTCATTTTCATTTCTTTGCCATGCCAGAAATTTAGCCTATTCCATGTGGGACTACAAGACAAATTTAAAAAATACAGCAAGACATGTTCTGATAACATGTCAGGGGCGGCGTGTAAAGCTGCCAATAATGTCAGGGGTGAACTCAATTATAAGGCCAGACGAGTAAAAGCAGAACACTGGATGTTGTATTTGCTGACGAATGGTGGGCGTGGGCCATGATGCCACTGCTTGGATCTTAACAGGGTCCATCTCACTGTGACCTGTGGAGATAACAACCCCAGGAACAACATTGTAGAGGCATGAAAGCAACACTTTTCAGCTTTAACATAAAGGTTGTTCTGGAGTAACCTCTGCAACACAGCTCTAACATGAGTGATGTGTTTAGTCTCAGAGGAGGAGAATATGAGAATATCATCCAAGAAAATAAAGACAAACTTATTCAGCATATCTCCTAGTATGTCATTGACTAAATTCTGAAACGCTGGAGCATTAGTTAGCCCGAACGGCATGACCAGGTACTCGTAGTGACCGGCAGGGGTACTGGTCTTCCACTCATCTCCATTTTTAATGCGTACCAGGTGATAAGCATTTCTCATGTCCAGCTTGGTGAAAATCTGTGCACCATGGAGTAGTTCAAAAGCGGATGACATGAGAGGTAAGTGGTATCTGTTTTTCGCAGTAATTTTATTTAACCCACGATAATCTATGCAGGGTCTTAGTCCTCCATCTTTTTTTCCCACAAAGAAAAAACCCTGCCCCTGCTGGGGAGGTGGAGGGACAAATCAACCCTACCCTCTGAGCCTCGGTAATGTACTCAGTAATAGCCTTTTGTTTAGGAACTGACAATGTGAACAGATGGCCCCTAGGGGGCGTCGTACCAGGTAGCAAGTCAATAGAGCAATCATGAGGTCTATGTGGAGGCAAAGAGGTGGCATGAGTCTTACTGAATACTTGTCGTAAATCATGATAGTCTGGAGGTACTTTGTCATGGTTTGGGATGACTTTCGATACCTCTGCCCTCTCCTTCTGCTGTTTGACTGCAGACTGTAGGCAAGTTTCTGCACACTGAGCTGACCACTCACCCTGTCCCCCATTCTATCTTGACCCTGTGTTTGACCAACCATGGATACCCTAACACCACCAGATCATGTGCCTAATACATGATTAGAAATTGTATTTTCTCTACATGGTTGTTGATGGCCGGAGAGAGTGGTAAGGACTGAGAGGTAACACAATGCAAAAACTTGTCGTTCAGTGAATGAACTAGGAGAGCAGGATTTACAGCACAGAGAGGAATATGATGTTTCTTAATAAATACTGATCCATAAAACTAGCGTCAGGCACAAAATCAATAAAGACGGGTAGTTTAATATTACATGCATCAATTGACAGAATAGCCTTTACAATGAGAGGACGTTATACCAGTCACAGTCCGGCTCAGCAGCAAAGCGTCTTTGTGACCCAAATGGTGTACCTCCGTTTGCATCTTGCCCAGGGCTACTCCTTGGAGAGCCAAGGCTTGTTCTATACTGGCACAGCAGTCCCTGTTTTCCTCGCTGGCTGAGTTCATTTTTGGCCAGATTATAATGTCAGAGGTGGTATGTAAAGCTGCCAATAATGTCAAAGGTGAACTCAATTATAAGGCCAGACAAGTAAAAGCAGAACACTGTCTCTTTAATAAGAGCACTGGTCACAATCAATCTGTACGCAATGCAGGAGTCTGATTCAGTAGAGTGTCTTTGAAACCAGAGGTCATTCCAACCAGGAAGTGCGACTTAAGCACAGTCTCAGTAGTTTCAACACGCAACACTCTCAGGTCAATAATTCCAGTCCAGGGTCAGAACCAGCAAACTCACACATCCAAGGTATCCACGAGAAAAACGGTCAGTAAGGGAAGTCCATAAGTCAATGCACAGAATACAAATAGAATCAGAAGGGTTAGGCAGGAATCAGTGGTCACAAGTCAATCCGGGGTCAGAGCTGGAATAAACAGGTACAAGAAAAACGCTGGAAAGCTGAACTGAAGTTAGAACAATCTAGCAACTTCCTGGTGGAAGGAAGCTGCCTATAAAGGGGTGTCAACAGGTGCAAATAATTACCACTGATTAGTGTAAACAGTCCATAGCTGAAATGAGACCTTAAACAGGAAGTGGTGTCAGAATAAAAGCATGTTACCGGAAGCAGAAGAGGCAGAATCATGACATAACACATCTATTAAGCCAAACAATATCAATCATTAAATAATATACTGTAAATCATGTAAAATAAAATTATGTACAAAATGTCAAATAAATGTTGTATCATATAACAAAATAAAGAAGTAAGGAATAACTTCTTAGCCACAGAATCAGCATGTGAAGTGAAGCCCTACACAGCCGCTACCATCTGAGGCTTCATTTTGTTGAACCCTCTGTTTCTGCAAAAGCTTAAGTACTGTTTATCTCAATGGACCAAAATTTAAGCTTTGTGAATGTCTGGATGTAAAAACTATGTAAACTTAAACTAAAATTAAATAGAAGTGAGTCAATAAAAGCTAAATGGAAACTAATGAAAGCGCTGGTCAAAATGGAAATTCAGACTGAACTACAGGTCTTGGTGGGTGTTGTTGGTCTCCAGTGGTTAGTACCTACCAACAGTGTCTAAGGAAGGACAAATGGTGAACTGGAGACAGGGTCATGGACGCCCACGGCTCACTGATGATAAGGTTGATCTACTGTAGATTAAAACTTTTTATCCTTTTCAAAAGATTCCATTGGTCTCTATGAAGAGAACCATTCAGCAACTATAGTGGTGATATCACACCTAGAGCGGTGAGGCTGTTGAATTTGTCTAAAACATTATCTCCAACTTGTCCTCACGTCCACAGTCTTCACTCCTTTTACATAACTTTTTCGATGAATGGTTGACACATCTGTGATCTTCCTAACAGTGGCTATGTCTGAAATCACTCCCTGCTGACTCACTCACTACTCCATATATAATGTACACCACTACAACATGGCGAACACAGTGAGTAGGGAGTGATTTCAGACACAGCCAGTGTAACTATGGAAGCAAACAGATTCACACAAGATGCACCATGAGCCTCAGAGTGACAGGAGTGACACCCAACTGCCACACTGACTACTGTGTTACAATGGAAATCTATTATACCCTGGTTCTGAGAAGGAATATCAGCTTTCAACTGTTCAACTAAACATCATGACATGTAACATATGAATTAGGGCCATACATTTGTTTGATATGCACATACAGTATATGTTCTTAATTTAGACTCTGATGTACTCAAACTGTTAAGGTTTAGTCCCCCTCACCAGGAGGGTGAGGGAGAACTGAGGTTGGACTCAAAATTTCTGACCCAGGTGCTAGTAAAAAAAGGTGGTTTAATGGTGGGGATTGCAAAAATGAACAGAGTCCCTGCAGACATACAACCAGGGCTGGGAGAAGATGGCTGAAGAGACCAGGATGACCAGGGGAGTAGACAGGATGAGGATGGACAGGTGAAAAAAACAAACTAACCAGTAGGGATGGCGAACGAAAAAAAAATCCACAGCACAGGAACTGTCAGCATGGAAAAAAAATGACGTACAATACATACCACGAAATATATGGCTGTTACGGAGTATGCAAGTTATGTTAGTTAGGTAATGCGCCAGCGAAGACGGATGGTCTGTCAGAGGTATAAATAAGGAGGACAGGTAATCATTGGGATGCACCCCAGCTGTGCGCACCAACAAACGAGTCGCTAATTACTGAAAGCAACACAGCTGAGGTGCAGATCCGCAGGATCGAGAGAGCAGAGGAGAGAAAGGCAGAAGAGAGACAGGTCGCGCCGAGCAGACCTGACACAAACAGTTTTTCTGCAAACATCAACAAAAGTTTTTTTTATTAAAGTTAATATTATGACACAAATTATTAATGTAGATACCTAGTATGTACAGAGTCCATTGCCATCATCTATATATAAAGATGGCCTTGAAATAGTAATTATACATTTCTAGCTAACCTCAGAATAGAGGCAACACTTTAAGTCCCCATTTAGTTTTTATAAAAGGTATATAAACATTTAACATATTATTTATAACTGGCTATAAACACAACTGCTGACAATGAATGACAACTACAATAAAACACTGAATTTATAATTGCTGGCAAATACTTTATAGTGTAGATAAATATATTAATATAGAGTGTAATAAACCATTTGTTGCTTGTATACTCCTTATAAATGCTAAGGGGTGTAAAGTGTTACCATAACGAGGTATTCAGCTATGATGAGATAAGGGCTTTGTTAATTATTGTTTTTTTGTTTGTTTGTTTTCAGTGTGAGTAGCACATTATTGAAAGATCTTGTGAAGTCCCAAAAATGTCAAATCAGCTCCACATTTCTGACAAAACAGCTGGCTGTAAATTGGGTTTGCCTATTTTTATTTTTACCATGTTGTACACGATGAATGACAAATGATGCAGTACATGATGCCATGCACAGCTAGATAAACAAGTTTTGTTTGTGCAGTTGTGCATTATATACTGGCATGTCATACTACTGTGGTCACACAAAAGGATACTCCTGTCTATAAATTGCCCACTTACCAGTCAGGGTCTTGCAGTATGTATTTAAAACTGCTAAAGAGACTATTGTCTGTTACTCTTAAAAAGTGCTCATTGTTGAGATCTCAAAGGAAAAATCCATTCAAAAATCTTCTAGGGGATACAGTCACATGGAAATGTGACAAATGCCCCTCAACACTCTATAGGCCTCTATACCATGTTGCTGGCTCAGGGGTTTACACAATGGGAACTACGGATTCACTGGGTCTGGTCGAGTATAAAAGTAACAGTTAAAACAGGATTGCCATCAGTGTAGCAGCAACACAGTTCTCAGAAGAACTAACTGAACTACTATCACCATGGGCAGAGTAAGCACACTCACACCATCACTCAATCTGACTGACAATCAATATATGGATAACATTGTGAGCTGACATCCCTATTCCTTATATTGTGTCCTTTTTCAGATCATCTTCTACGAGGACAGGAACTTCATGGGTCGCTCCTATGAGTGCATGAGCGACTGTGCCAATATGATCTCCTACCTGAACAGGTGTCATTCCTGCAGGGTGGAGAGCGGCTGCTTCATGGTCTACGACCAGTCCAACTACATGGGAAACCAATATTTCATGAGGAGGGGCGAGTATGCTGACTACATGAGCATGTGGGGATGGAGTGGGTGCATCAGGTCCTGCCGTATCATCCCCATGGTATGCAAGGGGTGCCTCTCTACCTCCTGAGCCACAGCAGCCCCCTAGACACAAAACAAAGAAATTTGTCTGACTCCACATTGAGGTAAACCCTCAGTTTTGTTTTTTTCATTTACAGCACAGAGGCTCCTACAAGATGAGGATCTATGAGAGGGAGAACTTCGGAGGTCAGATGTATGAGCTGATGGACGACTGCGACAACATGATGGACCGCTACCATATGTCCGACTGCATGTCCTGCCAAGTGATGGACGGCCACTGGCTGATGTATGAGCAGCCGCACTACAGAGGCAGGATGATGTACCTGAGGCCCGGAGAGTACAGGAACTTCACGAACATGGGCATGAGTGGGATGAGGTGGATGAGCATGAGGCGCATCATGGACATGTAAAATGATGTGCAATATGTCTAAATTAGTCAAACTAATAAAATCTGTTTGACAAAATATTTCTACCTGTTTCATCATATCCTATCAGTTTAGTAGATGACTGAGCAGCCATTGCCATTGTTTAATATGACTGGAGGTGTCCGGTGACTCTTAATGCACAGCACCTACACAATGCAGAAAAGACCATCAGTCCACACAACATACAGTATCAAATTGAATGTTAATGAAGGTGGGATTGCTGTGTTAGCCCAAGACAACCTGGCTGCAGACAAGATAATAGTGGGAGGCTGTTAACCTTGGCAGGTTGACAGTAAGGTTTAGGGCTACAAGTCAGGGTCAGGGGTTTAGATTAATGGCAACTCTAACACTAGCCAAACTTTCAGAAAAAGTTGACAACGTCCAGTCACGGCTGACGGTGTGCAAATCGTGGCCGCAAACTGCCATCTTGTCTGCAGCCATCTCTCTCTGCAAGGTGGGATGTCCTCTTTATTAACAAATATTAGCTCATCTTTGCCCACACTTGCTAACAGCGTTGCAAAACAAACCAACAAACCAAACATCTAATGAACAGCACTATGGTAAAACATAATAAAAGTAATAAAAAAATGTCTTTTTATGAGAACTGAATGTTTCCAATGAATCCACATTAACATAAATAATCATATATTGGATTGTAAATGCATTGTGGTGTGTTATAAACACTTTATTTATTGATTAGACATTCAAAAAGGGCTGTTAAATTGATAATTGGTGAAATGAAACTTCTGAGAACTCAAAACACTTTTACATTAACTATATATCAGATTAGCACTTCTACAATCAGTTGCTCAAAAGAGCTCAATAACATAGCATTGAGTTTTCCACTAACCTAAAGATAAAGGTGGCTAACTTAAACATATTGTGTGATAATCTATTGTAAATTCAGACACTGAAGTTATAACAAACATTGCAATGGCATTGAACCACTAGCCTCAGCTAAAATCACGATGATGCAATCATCTACCATAACTGACTAATATCAGTGACAAGAATGTGTAGATGCACAACTTGCACTCAAACTGTCCGGGGGCATCAAGAGATTTCTAATGTTTGAACTCTGGCACAGTGACAGTTAGTGTATGTCTTCAAAACCAGCAGCAGGTAGAATATTAAAAAAGCCATTAACAAACTAGCTAGTCTTCTGCAGGTTCCAAACTAGGTCACGTTCTAAACTGGCACTAATCATCAATGAGAGCGGCATTATTTAAATGTATCTAGCCCATATCTATTAATTATGTGAGACTTATCTGTCAAAGTATGGCCATCTGGCTTCAAGAGCCACAGAGCTTTACTTCTACAATATTTTCATTCAAAACACCCTCTTGTGTTTTATAGCAGTGCTAACGCCACTTATCATTAGCCACATTACCTTGTCTGCTTTTTTTATCTGAGGCATGGTTTTCCTTTTTAGGCGACCTTACGTTAAGGCAGTGTCCAAGTTTTTAATGCAAGGCATGATTTTCAAACTTCAGGTGATTTTTTTTCTTATCAATGTCTGCATTTATTTTGCTAATGAACAGAAATATTTCTGCTATTGCCCCTTAGGGCCACCATACAACCAGCAAGAGCATTATGTTAAAGATATCATTTGACATTTTGGGAAATACATATTTGCTTTCTGACTTCTGAGAACAAATATGCAAATTTTCCAAAATATCAAATATTCTTTCAGTATCTTGTTGGCTTAATTAATGTAGCCCACGTATAACAGTGACCGATTTGTCATTGTGAGGTTCAGTATGTTTATCTAAATCAGGGGTGCCCAATACGTCGATCGCGATCGACCGGTAGATCGTGAAGCTAGTGTCTGTACATCGCGTGCCATTCAAAAATAAATTAGATGCATCCGGCGTAAAACACGTGCCAAATGTTAACATGCAAATGGTCAGTGTGACGATTCGCTGTGGCGACCTCTAACAGGAAAAGCAGAAAGTGACAATCATTCATATATAGCCTATCATCCATCCTCCCTATGGCATTTGCTACTTGATTGACATGCAGGGCAGCCAGTCTGAGATCTCGTCTTTTCTGACACACGAGTCACCAAACATGCACAGTCAACAGCACGAGCTACTGCAAAACTCCAGTGTTCCATTTCTAGCCCTGGATTTACTGTTACCTTAAAATCCCCACATATTCTTACAGAGTCATCCTTTTTTATGACCGGTACAATTGGTGTGGCCCAGTCACTCCGACTTACAGGTTCAATTACTCCATTCTTGATTAAGGCCTCCAACTCTGCTTTGACCTTTGGACGTATGGCGTATGGAACCGGTCTGGCCTTTAAGAACCTTGGTCAGCTGTCTGGTTTAACTCTCAGATTGACCGTTATGTCCTTCATGTTCCCCAGTTCTTCTTTAAACACCACAGCATGCTTGTTCAACACAGTGGCTAGGTCTAGATCTTGCTTCTGCAGCATGTGAATTTCAAGCCAATTCAATTTAATTTTCTCTAGCCACGATCTGCCAAGCAGAGACGGAAAATTTCCTTTTAC
>NW_018128111.1:152924-156154 GCF_001952655.1 Monopterus albus | reverse complement strand
GGGCTGATGTACGAGCAGCCGCACTACAGAGGCAGGATGATGTACCTGAGGCCCGGAGAGTACAGGAACTTCATGAACATGGGCATGAGTGGGATGAGGTGGATGAGCATGAGGCGCATCATGGATTCCTGGTACTAAATGTTCACTGAATGTATTAAATGCCATTAAATAAAATCATTGCTGCATGACTTTGTGTTTTTCATCTTACTGCTTCAAACTGAAATAATATGAGTAAATTATGTCATTAAAGAACATATTTGAAATGTTTTAGTCAGAAAGCAGCTGCACGCAAGCAGGTTTTTATCCAAAATTTTAGTGAAAGGAGGATTCAAATAAACTCTGGTAATGCTGAATAACAATACAAATCTTCTACAAACATTAGCACATTAGTTGGAAAAATCATCATATTATATATGAAGCTTGAGGTGGCTTGACAGTAGTCTTTGACAATGACCTGGCTATGAGTGATCAGAGGCAGATTTGCAGTTGTTGCTGATAAATACCAATCACTCTTATTAAGTGGTGCCTCAAGTATTTCAGGCCTTTGTCTTTGTATTTACTGGTGTAGTGGTTAGAACAAACAGTATATGTCTAGTAGTGAATCCTTTGTTAACATATTCCTGATTAACATGTGTCATGGGATATATTACATAAATGCCCTGGGGGAGACGTGACCAGACTACCTGACTTCCTCTGCAGAGTGAAAAAAGACTAAAAGACTTACAAGGTGATCCTGTTTCCCAGCCACAATCACATTTCAATAATATTGTCCAATAAATGATTTTTGGCACTGCAGTCATTTTCCCTGTGCATTGATTTTACTCACTACACTGGGAATATATCACACTTCAAGGCTCATGAATCATCCAGCAGTGCACTGTTTTTCAAAACTTGATTAGTTTGAAACATAATTTTAGTTTGAAACATAATTTCAGAAAAGCTAGATAATGTGAGCTGATGCTTGTTGTTAATGAAACATAGCAAACATTTTAGACAAGAAACATTACTCTTGATATTCTGCCTCGCTAGAATCAATTTAAAAAAGCACAATACTCAAACAAAAATACCAACTATAGATGAAAAAGCTATAGACACTGCAGCACATACAGAATTAATATACACAGGCGGGCGGCTTACACATCAGCTGTTCTGGACTATGTGCAGTTCTGTACTGATGCTGTCCTACCTACAAAGTCCATCAGGGTTTTTCCAAACCAGAAACCATGGTTGGACAGTACAGTGTCACCTCTGCTCAAAGCTCGGGACGCTTCCTTCAGATCAGGTGACAGGCTGGCCTACAACAGGGCCCGGAAAGAACTAAAGAAGGGCATCCGGCTGGCCAAACACAGTGAACACACTGAAACTGCACAAAATACTTTTCTTCAGATTCAGGATGTTTTGAATCATTTCAGGTAACATACGATCTGTAGATGATGATAATGGATTATGTCTATCAACAAATAAAATCACTCGATTTTATGCTCAACTGTATATTAGCGTTTTAAGCAATACAAGCAGCACATACAGTAGCCTAGTCATTTTAAAATTTTACACACATTTGTAACACAAACATTTATATATAACTAAGATAAATACCTTACAAGTTCCCAAGCATGCACTAAAAAATATTGTTTTCTTCACTTTTTCTTCTAGCTATATTGGAACAAATAAAATAACTTTATAAGATATTAGCTGCATTGTTATTACAGTATAAAAACGCACTGGACTCTCCTCTCTGTTGCTCACAAACCTCTACAGAGCGACAGTAGAGAGCATCCTCTGTCTCAGTGTGACAGTGTGGTACGGGAGCTGCACTGCACAGGACAGAAAGGACTTGACCCAGGTGGTGAGAACAGCTCAGGGCATTGTAGAGAGTCCTCTTCTGGATCTGGACTCACTATACACTGACCGGATCCAGAGGAGGGCCGGACGGATTGCTGCAGACCTCACCCACCCAGGCAACAGTCTTGTTTGTGCCTCTTCCCTCCGGGAAGCGGTACAGGAATATAAAGACTAAAACAGACTGAGACATAGCTTCTTCCCCAGAGCTGTGAAGTCAATCACCCCCCTAACCCCTAGTCACACACACAACCTCCCCCCTATGGACAGACATATAACACTGGACCTCACATCTCTTCCTAAAGACTGAGATTTGCACTAAGCTGCACCTGTTACTAGACTCTTGCTGTAACATGCTGCTGACCTGATTAGGTCCCATACATCCCTTTTTATTTGTTCATATTTTTATATTGACTTATACAATTGTGTGTTATGTAAATAATATGTCTGTCCTTTAAGCCGAGAGCTGCCAGAAAAAAATTTGTTGTGCTATGCACAATGACAGTAAAGATTCTTGACTTGACTTGACTCTTGACTCAGCTTTGATAACTGGGGCATATTACACATACATAGCTGCATAAGCAAAATCAACACCATCATGAACATTTACACTTCAGTTTTTTGCAATGTTTTTTTTAACACTGGCTGATGTAAATATACATAAAACTGCATTGCTAGATTCTAACATCCAACCTATGGGTGATTAAAAAATAATGAATCTACTCACCAACCTGAATGACATTCTGCTAGTCTTGTGCTTATGCAAAGTACTCCATGGTCTGTCTTAGGTTCAATTTCTTAGCTCTGTTGTTTTCAATAGAGAATATGAGAAGTCCAGTCTACTCAGGGTTAGTTGGTAACAAAAACAGGATAGTTGTGATAGTCCAAGAGAACCTGTTGGCAGACATGATGGCAGACCGCAGCAGGACAGCAGCCAGAAATTGTTAACCTTAGCAGGTTTACAGTCAGGTTTATAATAGGAGTTAGGGCTACCGATTTAGATTTACTCAACTTCCAGAAAAAGTTGACAACGTACAGCTGAAGTTGACAGTGTGCAAATCTTGGCTGCAAACCAAATCCCTCTCTGGTAACTGGGGCCTCATTATCACCCTCATTAATAAACATTAGCTCATCTTTACCCATACTTGCAAAAATGATGCCAAACAAACCAAAAAGGAATTGTATTTCTTCAGATTTGGAACTGTTAGGTATTTTGAGTCAGATAGATATTGGTCAGATACTTGTTGTATTAGAAATGTTTAGAGTAGACAGGATGTCTAGCTCATTTTCATGAGTTACTGAAGGTTGCTTATGGTCAAGGATAACTAGATAGAAAGTTGATGACTGTCAGCAGACAGGATGTTTAATATTATTATTATGACATGTATAAC
>NW_018128111.1:151944-152767 GCF_001952655.1 Monopterus albus | reverse complement strand
GGAGACGCCACGGTTTGGCGTCTCTCCTTGTAGAATGGGGTTAGCCCGAAGTGATATAATGTATAGGCCTGTTGTGGTTCAGGGTCTTTCATCTTTCAGCTGCCTGCGTGCATGTTGGAGGTGCAAGATACCTGAGCGTGTAATGTTAATTTTTACCTGTGTTCATTGAATAAATCAGCACTGTTTTGAAGTTACTTGGACTGCTTCGTCTCTCAGAGTTAGCATAGTAAAAAGAACCAGACTGCAACAGAGCTCTGTACTGCAAACTTCACTTCTCTTTTCTCTTAAGAGCATTGCTTTTGTGTTTGTATGGCTGTGGCATTGTGGATGATTGCACTAAGGGTCACACTAAGGCTATTGAGTTTTCCCACTAACTTAATGATAAAGGTGGCTAACTTAAAAAAACTGTGTGATAATCTATTGTAAATTCACACTCTGAAGTGATGACGAATATCCATCCATCTATCCATCCATCTTCTTCCCCTTATCCAGAACCGGGTCGAGGGGGCAGCAGTCTAAGCAAAGATGCCCAGACTTCCCTCTCTCCAGACACTCCAGCTCCTCTTTGGGAATACTGAGGCATTCCCAGGCCAGCCGAGAAACATAGTCCCTCCAGCGTGTCCTGGGTCTTCCTCGGGGCCTCCTCCCGGTGGGACATGCCCGGAACACCTCCCTAGGAAGGCGCCCAGGAGGCATCCGAAACAGATGCCCGAGCCACCTCAGCTGGCTCCTCTCGATGTGGAGGAGCAGCGGTTCTACTCTGAGCTCCTCCCGGGTGACCGAGCTCCTCACCCTATCTCTAAGGGTGCGCCCGGCCACCCTG
>NW_018128111.1:142730-148914 GCF_001952655.1 Monopterus albus | reverse complement strand
CAACATGTACAGCATTCCTAGGTTTTAGTCTGTTTTTAAACCTGCTTTTATTGTTCCTCTGGGTTTTGTCACCCTGTTTAGTTTTGTCACCCCATTTGGTTTTGCAGGCCCGTTCAATGTGTCCCTGTTTCCCACACTTCCTACATTCCAGATCTTTACTCCAGCATTCTGCAGCAAAGTCTCCTGGTCTGTCACATCTATAGCATTTGTTTTGTATCCCTTTTTCAGTTGAGACTAGTTTCCCACTAGAGCTGAGCTGATGAGCTTCCTTTGCAGCTAACTCTATGGAAACACTTATCTCAATGGCTTTCTCCAAGGTTAGTGCACTTTCAGTTAGCAGGCATTTCTGGATAGCCTCGCTCCTCAACCCACACACTAGTCTATCTCTAATAGTGTCCTTCAACACCTCATTAAATTCACAATATTCCGCTAACTTCTTTAATGCTGCTACAAAGACGGTCACAGATTCCCCTTCCTCCTGATTTCTCTTAAGGAAGTGAAAACGCTCAGCAATTACCAAGGGTTTCGGTGAGAAGTGAGCTGCCAAAGTGTTTACTATGGCGTCATAGGACTTAGTTTCTGGCTTCTCAGGTTGCACAAGGGAACGTAGCAGATTAAAGGTTTTAGCACCCATTACGCTTAAAAACATTGGCACAAGCTTCTCCCTATCAATGTCATTAGCCTCCGCAAAATAATTGAAACGCTCCGTGTAGGAGCTCCACTGTTCTGTATTTTCGTCGAAAGGACCAATACTCCCAATGATCCCCGCCATGTGGACTTCTCTCGTAGTCTCGTAGCCCAGTTACTCACAGTCACTGTCGCCTCTCACTCACGCTGCCGTAACCTGTCCTCCAGTCAGCTAACGCTGATCAGCAAGTTAGCTCGTAGTCTCCGACTCTAGCTTGCAACTGTGGCACACAGAAGAAACCAGGCTGTGCTGTCTCACACTCCGAAAACCGCTGGGCATCTGCGTTTTATCCTCGTCGCCACTTTTGTTGTGTCAGTAGTATTCCTTCAATTTATACTAGACCCAACAAGAACAATCGGAGCAGAATGTTCCGTTCAGTACTGATTTATTCTGGCCTTCATATATTTTACATCCAGGTCACAACACAGTACCCAACTACCCCAGCAGATGTCAGTACAACCCACATGCTCAATACATGACATCCAGTGAGCGAACTACCTTGTCAGCCTTCGAATTAATGTCTACTAAAGGGTATAAAATGATTGGGGGAGCCGAATCAAGTAAGAAACCGAAAACATACTGAAAACATTCCATGTGGAATGGGAGGACTTTTTTTTCACAACATTATATTCGAAATGCGTTTGCTTGATCCACCAATCTACTATTCCGAAGGGAAATGTGGAGCGGCACTTTCACACTGTTCATAAAAACTACCACACTCATTCATACATTTATTGTCTGTGTGTGTGTGTGTGCGCGCGTAGGTTGATCATTTTGACTTCGTCATTTGAAAAGTAGCTCGCAAGGCAAAAAAGTGTGGGCACCCCTGATCTAAATGATATGACTGAACATGAAAATGTGTACAATTTAATAATTTAAGTATTCAGTTTCTAAAGGTTTTCCAAATATGCACATTCTGTTGAATAATATAGCAAATCTCATTTCAAATAAACAGATTTAAATGATGCCCAACACACAGTCACACACACAGCTTTTAACAGTCACATGGGCCAAAGTATTCACATTATTACAAGCACCCCTAAAAGACAAGGCCTTTCTAAACACTGCGAGGTGCCTGGTGCCTGACAAAGAAAATGCATATAACCTCTGTTTCTATGGCATTCAATAGTAAGTTGATGAGTAAGGGGTTCTCTGAGGGGGCCACTGGTCCTTTGGTCAGGTATAAAAGGAAAGCGTTAAAGGAGGTAGGACAGCAGCACAGGAGCAAGAGCAAGAACACATCTGCAGCCAACATGAGCAACACTGACCTGAGCATGAGGGGCAGGGTATATTTAGAAATGCTTTTTAATAAGCTTAAACTAATGTTTATAAATGTGCTTTACTACTTTTTTCTAACCATTACAATCCATTGTTTTCAGATCATCTTCTACGAGGACAGGAACTTCATGGGTCGCTCCTATGAGTGCATGAGCGACTGTGCCGACATGTCCTCCTACCTGAACAAGTGTCATTCCTGCAGGGTGGAGAGCGGCTGCTTCATGGTCTATGACCGGCCCAACTACATGGGAAACCAGTATTTCATGAAGAGGGGCGAGTATGCTGACTACATGAGCATGTGGGGATGGAGTGGGTGCATCAGGTCCTGCCGTATGATCCCCATGGTAAGCATCAGGTTGTGTTTAAGGTGCCCTGACCTTTACTATCATACAAATCTGACATTTGTCTGACTCCACATTGATGTGAACTGTGAAATTGTTTTGCGATTTACAGCACAGAGGCTCCTACAGGATGAAGAGCTACGAGAGGGAGAACTTCGGAGGTCAGATGTACGAGCTGATGGACGACTGCGACTCCATCATGGACCGCTACCGTATGTCCGACTGCATGTCCTGCCACGTGATGGACGGCCACGGGCTGATGTACGAGCAGCCGCACTACAGAGGCAGGATGATGTACCTGAGGCCCGGAGAGTACAGGAACTTCATGAACATGGGCATGAGTGGGATGAGGTGGATGAGCATGAGGCGCATCATGGATTCCTGGTACTAAATGTTCACTGAATGTATTAAATGCCATTAAATAAAATCATTGCTGCATGACTTTGTGTTTTTCATCTTACTGCTTCAAACTGAAATAATATGAGTAAATTATGTCATTAAAGAACATATTTGAAATGTTTTAGTCAGAAAGCAGCTGCACGCAAGCAGGTTTTTATCCAAAATTTTAGTGAAAGGAGGATTCAAATAACTCTGGTAATGCTGAATAACAATACAAATCTTCTACAAACATTAGCACATTAGTTGGAAAAATCATCATATTATATATGAAGCTTGAGGTGGCTTGACAGTAGTCTTTGACAATGACCTGGCTATGAGCGATCAGGAGCAGCTGGCTCAAATACAAAGTTTCTGGATTACATATTAGGGACAGGTGTGTAGTGAGCGAGGTGAAGAATGACTTGAGACAGCAGAAATGTATCAAAATAAAAGCATCTGAAAACTGTGACAAAGTCATTAATTTGTATACATTTTTAAAAAACATTTTACAAAGGCAGATTGCTACAACAGTTGCATTTTAATTACAAATTAAGGGGAGGATTTAGGGTCTTGTCCTGAATTAATGACATGAATGAGGGAGGTCTGCAAGGAATTGTTTGCAGGTTCATGGTAGTCAATTATGTACGTAGTGAATATCTCCGCCAAGAACCTCAAGCAGTATTTGGAACTTTAATGTTTCGAATATGCCACCTTAGTGTGAGAGGTTAAGCTGTGTTTCTATGTCCAGGGGTTAGCATATCATGGCCTTCATACAATGCATATATTAATGAACAGTATGGCAGGGCTCAGTCATTTATGATTAAATATTCACAGGAATATACAATCCTATGACAGGACTTAATTTTGTTTTCTCCTCAGTGCAATAGTGTTGCCATTTGAGATGAGTGTTTAAAAAACTGAAAAAAGCTTCATCACTTTGTGAATTCATCTATAGTATTTAGAGACCCTGCTGCTAGTAAATGAAACATACAAATTTGAAAAGCATTATCACTTTTACAACATACAGTATTGTGGTGAGCTTGGGTTATAATCAACACTCAGAAAAAGAGATCTTGGTTTTCATGTGCTACTCCAGTGCCCCTCACACTGCAGAACTCCGGAAAAGCTGGCTTTATCATACAACACCTCACACACATTAATCGAGATGCTATTGATCTAAACAGAAGTCATAATAAGGCTGAGCAGTGACTAACTCTCCCAGTCCAGTTCTCAGCCACTCAGTTCCTGTCAACGTAACTAGGCTACAAATAACATCACTACAACAAATCAACATTATGAAATAAAAAATAAACATACCAGTGACTAGTTTCCCCATGAGTCACTGCAACAACAGCATAACTGGTGAAGTCTAAGTGACCATTTAGCCCCAGGGGTCACTACAATATATATGGTATATACTTGGTGTAATTACTTCAGCTGTCCCTGGTAGGCTAGTGGTTAAGGCACAGCGCTCTCACCGCTGCGGCCTGGGTTCCAATCAGAGTTGCGTCAGGAAGGGCATTCGGTGCGAAACACGTGACAAATGTCAACATGCAAGTCATCAGTGTGATGATTCACTGTGGTGACCCCTATAAAAATGGGAAAAGCTGAAAGTGACAAACAAACTTGGTGTAATTACTTTGTTAAAATGCAAGAAATACAAAAAAATGTCTCATCATACAGAACAAATCTGACCTAAACTAAAACTACAAAACTGATTAACTAAGAGCACTTGGATTCAAGGATAAATTTTGGTGTGGCAACGGTCATAGCCAGAGGCATTATGTTTTTGGGCTGCCTGTCCATCTATCCATACATACGGTAGATCTGTTCCCTGCTTTTGATACAATTGGCCACCAAATTCTTGTAAATAGACTTAAGCATCAAAATACACTGCCTGGACCTATTTTTAACTAATTTGTGTCTTATTTTCTTGACAAAGAATTCTTGGTAACAATTGATGATACACTCTCTAAATCATCAAAATAATTTGTGGGGTCCCCCAAGGATTGATTTTATGGCCACTACTTTTTAATATGTAGGTGGTCTCTTCAGAACACAACATCTCTTTCCATAACTTTTTAAAATTGTGTGAATTAGTCTTCTTGTTTGTTGAAATGTTTAATGTTCCCATTTATTCTGTTGTAATCAAAGTATCTGTACAGCACTTTTAATTGCATTACCTTGTATGAAATGTGCAATATATATCAAGTTTTGAGTGACTGCCTGACTGACTGATGAGTGGTAAAAGGCTAATACCAGGTGTATAGCCAATATCTCCAACAATATTGCAATAATCCAGACACAATATTAAGATTAATAAACCTTGTGTTAAATTGTGTATGTCAGCATATGCATTGAACCATAAAATTATTTGTAGTCAGTTATTATCACTTAGTGTTTTCTTTTTTTTAGCATTTGCTATTGTATATTTGGTAAGTTGTTCAATGTTTGCTGAATGAATTCCTTTTTTTCCAGTCAGCTATATAGCATCAAAAGTACAGCAACTATTATTATTATTATTTACAGTAACCAATTCAGTTAATAGCAACTTTAACTGGACTACATTTGGCAAGCTTAGAAGTGAAAAAGTGGCTTTGTTACCTGAACAAAGGGGTAACATTTCTAAAGTGTTTGAGGGCAGAATCATGTGGCTCTGGGACACAGTAAAAGAGGCCTATGCAGGGCTCTATACCATGTTGCTGTGTCAGGGTTTTGAACAATGGGGGCCCACTGACTATAGGGTTTGGTCACGTATAAAAGCAAGAGTAAACCAGCAGTACAGCAGTAGCAGCATTCGCAGCAGCTCACGAACAATTATGAGCACCACTGACATGACCATGGGCAAGGTACCGTAAGTCCACAGATAATTTCCAGTACCACAGTTTACAGCTGCAGCTGGTGCAGAACATCAGTTATGAAATTTTGTCTGTTCTTCCACTGCCAACTTAATATAAGTAATCTAAATTGTATGTGTTATTTTTCAGATCATCTTCTACGAGGACAGGAACTTCATGGGTCGCTCCTATGAGTGCATGAGCGACTGTGCCGACATGTCCTCCTACCTGAACAAGTGTCATTCCTGCAGGGTGGAGAGCGGCTGCTTCATGGTCTATGACCGGCCCAACTACATGGGAAACCAGTATTTCATGAAGAGGGGCGAGTATGCTGACTACATGAGCATGTGGGGATGGAGTGGGTGCATCAGGTCCTGCCGTATGATCCCCATGGTAAGCATCAGGTTGTGTTTAAGGTGCCCTGACCTTTACTATCATACAAATCTGACATTTGTCTGACTCCACATTGATGTGAACTGTGAAATTGTTTTGCGATTTACAGCACAGAGGCTCCTACAGGATGAAGATCTACGAGAGGGAGAACTTCGGAGGTCAGATGTACGAGCTGATGGACGACTGCGACTCCATCATGGACCGCTACCGTATGTCCGACTGCATGTCCTGCAACGTGATGGACGGCCACTGGCTGGCCTAAGAGCACC
>NW_018128111.1:139140-142713 GCF_001952655.1 Monopterus albus | reverse complement strand
GGGCTGATGTACGAGCAGCCGCACTACAGAGGCAGGATGATGTACCTGAGGCCCGGAGAGTACAGGAACTTCATGAACATGGGCATGAGTGGGATGAGGTGGATGAGCATGAGGCGCATCATGGATTCCTGTTATTAGAGCAGCATTTTGAAATAAAGTCAAGTTGTTCTCTTTTAAATAATTCTCTCCATTATTATTGAGTGATCTGAAACTCACACAACAAACTACAACTTAAACTCATGGTAAACAAATGTTAAGATGAGAGGTTCATATACACATGTAATCAGTTAAGACCGCTACTACTATAACCACTAAAGAAGTGAGTTTATAAGGTCTATACACTGTACATCATCAGATGGCAGCAACATCCTATTTTTAAAACTTGAAAGTGCTATGTTGGACTTCTAGTTCTGAGTACACATGTTGACATATTAATCATTATTTACACTAACTTATACCTACACAGGTACCACTCTTTGTACTGATAACAGACTGGTTCTGACTTTAATCCGGGTGAATTTATTTGGTAGCAATAATGCAGCTTTTCCAATAGTGTACCAACTTATAACTTTACTAATCTGACCTCTGACCTCCGAAGTTCTCCCTCTCATAAATCTCCATCCTGAACGAACCTCTGTGCTGTAAAGTGAAATGAATGAACACAAAATCCTCCTTTTGCTCTCACCAGGTTTAATATTTTTCACATATCAGATTTCACATTAACAGTAAACAATGAGGTCTATTACCATGGGGATCAGACAGCAAGACCTGATGCAGTCACTCATACCCATACACTGGTGGTCAGAGTACTCTCTCCTCCTGACAAAGAACTGGTTTCCCAATGAAGCAGCCACTCTCCACCCTGCAGGAGTGGCACCTGCTCTGGTAGGAGGACATGTTGGCACAGTCACTGCTGGTCTCATAGGAACGACCCATGAAGTTCCTGTCCTCATAGAAGATAATCTGAAAAAACAGGCAATCGCCATGACGATGCTACAGGGTACCACAGATTCTATAAAGTATTCATTTAAAAAAAATATCCAGCATGTGATCAGAGAAAAAAAAAAGAAGCTGCTGCACACACCTTGCCCATGGTCATGGCTACAGTCACAACAGGTTTGGATCAAAAGACTGCACCGTTTTCTCCATATCACCCCGTCACGTTTATACCTGACCTTGCGCCCAAATGATCCATGACCCCATTGTTCAAATTCCTGACAGAGCAACATGGGGTGGAGGCCCCAGGGCAGCTCAAAGTGAACTCCAACAGATCATGATTGACTTTTGTTGCATTTGTGAGGAGAGGCCCCACTCTGTATTGTGTTTGCTGCTGAATAGCAGAAAACGTTTCCCCAGACACTTTTATTTAAAAGGCTCGTTAAATGTGCTGTCAGTGTCATTGTCACGTTATTTAAATAGTACATTTAAAAACAACAACACTTGACCAAAGTGCTCTACAAAATAACAAAGTATGACAGAATAATATAACAAAACAATACAAAAAAGAAAACAAACAAACTATATGCCTGTTTAGAACAGTCAACATGTCAAAGTGTCCTTGAGCAAGACTGTTAGGGTGCGCTCGAACACAGAGTGAGCGAGCAGATAAAAAGAGGACCCAGGTGGCTGGCTTCGGTGCAAGCAGTGAGGTTTATTTACAGTGAAGGTAGTGACATATATACAGGAGGAGTAATGAGGTAGATGACCGGGTGTCGATCAGCAGCAGCAGAAAAACAGTCAGTGGTATGGTGGATGATGATGTACCGGGCTGCGGACGCAGAGGTCACTCCTGGGCTGGTCGAGGTGGAGGTGATGATGGCTGTAGACAGGCAGGGCAGGATAACGACTAGGGTGCTAACAAGGACTAGAGAGAACAAAGACAATCTTAGCATAAACTTGATAAAACATAACAACCACTGGCCTGAAGACAGAGAAAGAACTGGCAGGGGAGTGACTGGTGAACAGTGTATAAGTATGGAGGAGACTAATGAGGTGCAGCTGGTGAGTAATCAGGGAAGAGGGGCAGGTGTGTTGAATAGTGTAATCAGTGCAAGGTCTAGGCTAGTGTGAGGAAGAAGAAGAGAGGAAGGTGGAACCGGGCAAACCTGACAAAGACACTGAACCCCCAGTTGCTCCCGGTGATGTCACCGGTGTGTGAATGTGTGAGTGCTTGGGAGTGTGAATGGCTGAATAATGTGAAAACGCTTTGAGTGTGCTGTAAAAGCATAGAAAGGCGCTATACAAGTATAAGACCATTTACCATTTAACATGCATATCTATTTTTCCTCTCCTGGCTCCACCATAAACTTAATTTACAGTAAATAACAAATCACATAGATAAAATACTTTACATATCATTTTTATTTACTAATGACAAATACAGAAGTCTAGCATGTGTCAGTGATGCGCCTCATGCTCATCCACTTCATCCCACTCATGCCCATGTTCATGAAGTTCCTGTACTCTCCAGGCCTCAGGTACATCATCCTGCCTGGTGCTCTTAGGCCAGCCAGTGGCCGTCCATCACGTGGCAGGACATGCAGTTGGACATACGGTAGCGGTCCATGATGGAGTCGCAGTCGTCCATCAGCTCATACATCTGACCTCCGAAGTTCTCCCTCTCATAGATCTTCATCCTGAACGGACCTCTGTGCTGTAATAAAATACAGGGAAAACGTGAGTATAGCCATGCTTACATTTGTAAAAATCAAAGGGATGTTTGGGTGAGGTCTCTTACATAGGGGACCATTCTACAGGATCTGATGGAGTCAAACATCATTCCCATGCTCATCATGTGTTGCATGTCATGGTAGTCCCCTCTCCTCAGGAAGAACTGCATACCCATGTAGTTGGGACGCTCATAGATCATGAAGCAGCCGCTCTCCACCCTGCAGGAGTGACACTTGCTCAGGTAGGAGGACATGTCCGAGCAGTCACTCATGCACTCATAGGAGCGCCCCTGGAAGTTCCTGTCCTCATAGAAGATGATCTGAAACAAAGGAGATATACTGAACTGAAGAATCGAACAGAGCTCATACTAGGGCCACCGTTAACACTTAGATTCATTTTGCTGTGTTAAATCTGGAATAGTTATAAAGTTTTTGAATTTGTAGGAACATGAGTAAATATCTTTTTACCTTGCCCATGATGCTGGTTTAGGTTGTTCCCAGTCGATGGTTCAACTTGCTCTGCCAACTCCATGACTGCAGGGGCTTTTTATACAAAACCCAGGGGCCATGATACGTTGTTTTTCAGATGTAAAGCTGATGAATTAGCAGTATGAATTTTGCTGAACAGGGCTTATAAATGTCAAACAATGGTTCCCCGTGCATACATTTCTGGCAGCAGACGTCTGCATTGTCTATTAAAGCATTACCTTTGTGTGAGCTGCATTCTCAGTCAGAAGGTTCTGCACATACAGTATGGTCTGACCATCACTGGTGAAAAGAACATAATCAGGTCTGAGAGAGAGACCCAGAACCTGTAAAAAATTAAACAGACTGTATTCTCTGTAGTTTCACTCATAACAAATCTTGTAAATGGAGAGTGTTGTTGCACATGTTAATGAAAATC
>NW_018128111.1:128254-139053 GCF_001952655.1 Monopterus albus | reverse complement strand
ACCCTCATATTAAAATAGTTTATAAAGGTGCTGCTAACAAAGAGAGTATGATGCTTTCTCTTTTTTCTCTGCCATTCACTGGCTATGTCTCCCTCTCTTTACCTGCTATATTTTGGGTTTGTGTGTATGTCAGGTAAGTTGCTTGAACTGTGTTCTGCTGTTATGCATTATGTGCTACAGGCTGTATGGGGCTGGCATAAGGTAACTCATTTATGGAGTCATGTCTATTGTTGAAAACTATTATTTCTAGAATTGTAAAATTTGAAAGGCATCACATTGGGTAACAAGCACATTATGAAAATATTAGGAACTTCCCTGGATTCGGGATCTCAGTGGCAAGACTTGCAAAATAATAACATTATTCAACATCTACTTTAAAATACAAGAAAATAAATGTATAATAATGTAATAATAATGATGGGTTACATGAAGTGAATATAAACACAATGTGGTGCTAATTATGTAAGAATTTATTGTAGTTTATAAGTGTATTAAAATAGTATACATAATGATTTATAATTTATATTCTACAGTGTGTAACCATGAAAACAAGTCAGTTAAAACAAAAGTATCACAGAAGAAAAGTAATTTACAAGTGTTGCCAAACTGATGGGTAGTTTATTTGCTTTGGACCAGTTGCTGTACAGCTAAGGGTGCTTCTTGTCACCTATAACTAACAGGTAAACACATTTTGAATACTTCAAGGAATGGTAAAGAAAACTTTTTACATTCTTATTCACAGTACTCAACATATCTGGACCCCACAGTTCAAGTCTTAACAGCCCTTTCATTTCCTCTGTATGAGGCTCTGTTCACACACGGATCCTTTTAAATCCAGTTTCTGACATGCTAATGAAAACACAATCACAAAGGAGGTTAAAAATTCAACATCTTTAATAAACAAATTGTTTTATATTTACAGTAAGGTTTTGCTTTATGGCTAATATTCGGTGACCCTCCTGAAGGAGCCAAGGACGGCGCAGGTGGCGCACCAGTCACGGTACCTCCTGTACTCCCCAGGCCTCAGGAAGTACTGTCTGCCTCGGTAGTTGGGATACTCATAGAAGATCCAGTAGCCATTCATAACATTACAGGAATAGACATGACGGTGATGGAAACGGTCAGACACACAGGGACAGTCATCCATGAACTCCATCATGTGGCCACTGAAGTCGGGCTTCTCATAGATGCATAGTCTGTAGGAGCCTCGATTCTGAGGGAGCAAAGGAAGAAGGGACAAGTCAGACAGTGTTAACACAGAAATATGTTTTATTGGTAGAATCCTGACTTTTTGAGAGGGGTTATGACATTATTGTTTTGCTCTTGTCTTCTTTGTCTTTGCAAATTGTTAGATATTTTTAGTCAGATAGAAATTGGATAGATACTTTATGTATTAGAAATGTTTAATGGAGAGAGGATGTCTAGTTAGACTGTTAAATGCTTAGTCATGTGTATGAGTTTCTACAGGGTACATCTGGTCAAGGATACTAGAGAGAAGAGTTGATGACTGTCAGCAGACAGGGTGTTTAATATTATTATGACGTGTATAACTGTAGCCTTAGCCATAATATGTTCTTATGTTTAAGTCACGACATGTACTAGAGGTCGTGAGAAAAGTTAAAAAAGTTATATTTATGTTATAATGTTACTGAGTTTGTCACTGTGTTTAATATTATATAGCTGAATAAAATAACTACAATTATAGTAACGTTGTTATTAATGAGATATACTTAAACAAACACCTGAGACACATTAAACATTTATTTCTGATGAGTAGAAAATGAATTTTGTGTGAAATTTGGATAATTTTCAACAAAAATATTGTGAAATCCTTCTGCAAACATTACAACCACAAACTAAATGTATATTAAGACATTATCTTACAGCCATTTATTTACTTATTGTTTTATTCTGTGGGATTGGAATGATTTTTCACATATATCCATATTATTTTGCCTGTGTCCTGTTTTACTAGGCTGATCCTGATTTTTTATATATATATATATATATATTTTTTTTTTTTTTTTTTGTGTAATTCGTGGTGGGGTCTGTTCAGAATCACTACATTTGTGCCACTCAGGTCACTCTGGGTGTCAGTATCCTGCCTCACTCTCTCCAGTCTGTGCTGTTACTCTCTGTACAACCAGCTATAGAAACCAGCTAATCCCATCAGGGCACAAACTGGGAGAGAGTGGCTCTGACATTGTTCCATGTGATATGCCTGCTACAAGCTAACCTGAAGCAACAATATGGTAGCCCTCAGCTGCACTTGAAGATTTTAGGTGTATCTCACAAAATGATAATAAAGCTTTGTATTCTAGTGACCCAAGGCTGGGAAGTGGCAGATATGCAGACAAACACCAATGTTTCATGAAGCAGTTAAATTTTATTGGGGAAACAACAATTCAACTTTGGGGACGAGCATGTAGATGAAGACTGATTCTGACTCCACCCCAGTCCCTGTAGCTCCCATACTCTCCAGACCTCAGCAGACCTCAGCAGACCCCTGCCTTTGTAGCCTGGTTGGTTGTACAGCAGCCAATGGACATCCATCACATTATAGGAACTGAAGTCAGGCGTGCTGAGACAGTGCTGGACGACTACTGTAGACAGGACCAGAAGTTTTAACTGATTATATCTGACTGGACATGTCAAAGTGTTTGTAAAGCACAGGATGGAAAACAACACTACATTTCATTTCCAGAAGGTTTTATTGGCTGTTTTTAAGTTTGTATCTGCTCTGAACTTTACTGCTTATAATTTAACTCTTATATTGACATCAAGTTTGTTAAAAAAGGACTACACTAGTCTGTTTTTACAGCACCTTCAAAGTCCTACCTGGGGATCATGCGACAAGATCTGACACAGTCGCTGATGCCAGTCATCTACTGGTTATCAGAGTACTCCCCTCCTCAGGTAGTACTGCTTGGAGGGTGTTGATACTGTGGTGAAATAATTGGAGGAGTTTGTTTTTATCCCTATTTTTTTTTTAACATTATCATCTATCAAAACTGGATGGACTTCCTTAAAATTCAACTATGCTGGAGAGTCACTTTTACTAAGCTTAAAATAATTTAATTTACAGTGTTAATTTAATCATTTCTGAAAAGAGAATGAATTAATAACAATTGACAAGTCTTTGATCTAGATGGAAGCAAAGTGAGGAAAGTGGGCAGAGCTACAGTGGTGTGAAAAAGTGTTTGCCCCCTTACTGATTTCTTATCTTTTTGCATGTTTGTCACACTGTAATGTTTCAGATCGTCAAACAAATTTATATATTAGTCAAAGATAACACAAGTAAACACATCATGCAGTTTTTAAATGAAGGTTTTTATTATTAAGGGAAAACAAAATCCAAAACTATAGAGCCCTGTGTGAACAAGTGTTTGCCCCCCTGTCAAAACACTGGTTTATCGCACCTGAGTTCAATTTCTCTTGCCACACCTGTTCGCAATCAAGAAATCACTTAAATAGGACCTGCCTGACAAAGTGAAGTAGACCAAAAGATCCTCAAAAGCTAGACATCATGCCGAGATCCAAAGAAATTCAAAAACAAATGAGAAAGAGAATAATGGAGCTCTATCAGTCCGGAAAAGGTTATAAAGCCATTTCTAAAGCTTTGGGACGGCAGCGAACCACAGTGAGAGCCATTATCCACAAATGGCGAAAACATGGAACAGTGGAGAACCTTCCCAGGAGTGGCCGGCCGACCAAAATTACCCCAAGAGCACAGCGACAACTCATCCAAGAGGTCACAAAAGACCCCACAACAACATCCAAAGAACTGCAGGCCTCACTTGCCTCAGTTAAGGTGAGTGTTCATGACTCCACCATAAGAAAGAGACTGGGCAAAAATGGTTTGCATGGCAGAGTTCCAAGACGAAAACCACTGCTGAGCAAAAAGAACATAAAGGCTCGTCTCAGTTTTGCCAGAAAACATCTTGATGATCCCCAAGACTTTTGGGATAATACTCTGTGGACAGACGAGACAAAAGTTGAACTTTTTGGAAGGTGTGTGTCCCATTATGTGTGGCGTAAAAGTAACACCGCATTTCAGAAAAAGAACATCATACCAACAGTAAAATATGGTGGTGGTAATGGGATGGTCTGGGGCTGTTTTGCTGCTTCAGGCCCTGGAAGACTTGCTGTGATAAATGGAACCATGAATTCTGCTGTGTACCAAAATATCCTGAAGGAGAATGTCCGGCCATCCGTTTGTGACCTCAAGCTGAAGCGAACTTGGGTTCTGCAGCAGGACAATGATCCAAAGCACACCAGCAAGTCCACTTCTGAATGGCTGAAGAAAAACAAAATGAAGACTTTGGAGTGGCCTAGTCAAAGTCCTGACCTGAATCCAATTGAGATGCTGTGGCATGACCTTAAAAAGGCAGTTCATGCCCGAAAACCCTCCAATGTGGCTGACTTACAACAATTCTGCAAAGATGAGTGGGCCAAAATTCCTCCACAGCGCTGTAAAAGACTCATGGCAAGTTATCGAAAACGCTTGATTGCAGTTGTTGCTGCTAAGGGTGGCCCAACCAGTTATTAGGTTTAGGGGGCAAACACTTATTCACACAGGGCTTTGTAGTTTTGGATTTTGTTTTCCCTTAATAATAAAAACCTTCATTTAAAAACTGCATGATGTGTTTACTTGTGTTATCTTTGACTAATATATAAATTTGTTTGACGATCTGAAACATTACAGTGTGACAAACATGCAAAAAGATAAGAAATCAGTAAGGGGGCAAACACTTTTTCACACCACTGTATATAAAAAAAAAAGAGGCCATAAATAATGTCACCTGAGTTTGACTCTCTCACATACACAGATTTGTAACAATGCTGTGAATGTCTCATCAAGCAGTAACAAAAAAATCTCCTAAATATAACATCTCATAAATGAAAACCTTTCCCATGGTTGTGTTGGATTGAGACTATATTAGTAGCCAGTGCTGTCCCTGAGCCAAGCCACTTTATAAAAAACTAAGAGAAAGGGCTGCTGGGTGATTGCATAGCATAAAGTATTGTCAGTCAAATGTAGCCCTCACAGTGACAGTGGATCAGGGCTGGAAAAATCTGTTTATGTATAGATGACTTATTGTTCTTTCCTCCATGTTCATCACAGTGTGCTCCCGAAAAGCCTCTGTACAATAAACTGAGCATCAGCATGATTAAACTGATATTTAATAAGATAGACATCAAATGAAGAAAATGTTTTTTTAAGCTCTGGAACAGACATGGTCTAACATATAGTTACAACTTTTACAGAAATCTCTCACTCATCTTATATCAGATATAATCTCACAAAGCCCTAAAGGTTACAGTGAGATCCTCTTCACAACTGAATGGACTATGAAGACTCCCTTTTGCAGTTGCTTTATTAGTGCGGTGAGTGTTTGATGTAGAACAGGCCCCCCAAAATGAGTTTTTGTTTTTTGTGCTGTGGGGGTATGCTGAGTGCTTTGCAGTGAATCCATACTAATATCAGTCATGTTTGGATTAATTATTCAGGACACTAAGAGTTTGTTTTAATTATTGGATTAAAATGATTTCAAGGTAAGAAACACTTATCCAAAGTCAAACTTAGAAGAAAAATGTGGATATGGGGTTCAACCATAGTCCACTTTCAGAGCCCAAACAAAACAGTGGGTCTGTGCTGATATGTGCACAATAAACAATAAAACAAAAGAAGACTTTTTGTAGATTTGGGAGTGCAGACCTGTTGTCTTCTTTGATCCTGGAGCTGTTGTCGCTGCAGTCAGTGAAGCTCCTGTACTGACCTGGCCTCAGGTAGTAGTGACTCCCCCTGTAGTGGGGCTGCTACTACAGCAGCCAGTGGCCATATACAGTATAATACTATGGAAGTTGGTGTTGCCACGTGTTCAGGGAGGCCTGGTGTCAGCAGAGACTCTACAGGGGTCTTCCCTACCTGTTGGTCATGTACTCTGTTATGTCACGGCTACCAGATAATGAACGGCTTCCAGCAAGAGCCACAGTGCAGACAGGCACTGGAACAGTTCTGTTGTCTATATTGTGTAAACATGGGCAAAGAGACAGTGGTCTCTATGTCTTTGTTCTGTACTGCAACCAGACCTGTCTGAATTAACCAGAATGTGAATCTCATTCTCAAAAAAATTGTAATAATTACAAATGCTAAACTCTGAGATAAGTGTGCAGCTTGTATCAGTTAGTTGTATTAATACTGCTTATTTTGGGACACCAACATACTGTAAGATCCAAATATTTATTTTGCCCAAATGGATCTTTGTGAGCCAGTAAGTAAATTAAGTCAATACCAAAATATTTATTGGCAAGCACATGGAAAATAGTTGACAGTAGATCTGTTTATTTAGTTATTTAAAACAATACCATATTGATATGATATGGGTCAGTTTCTTCACCATCTCACTCCACATGATTTTAACATTACGAGTTTCCACCAATACACGTGGCTCTCGAGGCAGCTTTCAATGAAACTGAAATGTAAATAAAATCAAGTGAGACTCTACATTAAAACTCTGTGATTCTGCGGAAGGACCCGGTGGAGGCACAGGTGGCCCCCCAGTCACTGAACTTGCGGTACTCTCCAGGCCTCATGAAGTACTGCCGGCCACGGTAATTGGGGTGCTCGTACAGGGTCCAGTAGCCGTCCATGACGTTGCAGGAGGAGATGTCACGGCTGTGAAAATGTTCCTGCACTGACTCACAGTCCTCGCTGAACTCCATCATCTGACCCTGGAAGTTGGTCCTCTCGTAGATGCGCATGCGGTAGGGGCCCTCGCTGGCCTGGAGAAACACCATGAAGTAAAATACAAAATTAGGACAACCTCTAATGCACCTGTGGGTGTGTGGTGTTGCTTCAGGGTGTCCTGAATATATGAATGAATAATCTTTATTTTATTTTTATTTTTTTGAACATCAACATCAAAGTGTTTGTCATATGCACAGTAAGGAAACATGTTTCCCTGAAGCAATGAAATTCTTCTTTCTTTGCATTAAATTAACATTGACATCTAAAATTGAAGGCATGTACAAAACCTAATGAATCATATTTTGAGGTTTTCAAAGGACCTTATGGTTCTTCAATAAAAGATATGTAGACCAATAAGTTATCTTCATTTAAATCCATTTAGTTTATCTTATACTGTTTTTGAGACAACATATACAGATATTTACTGAGAGAGCAAATCACACATTTAGGCACTTATAAACAAATAAAGTAAAACACATAGTTGCTTTTCATACAGCAGTCATCCCTAAGAGAACACAAGAAAATACATGTGATCTTAACAAAATTAAATGGTATTTTATTAAAACTTTACACATTGAAAACATGCTGAATCATCTTTATTGGTTCTCTAAATCTACACACTTCACAAAACTAACACATGCCCCAGAATATTTACTCACATAAGAGAAAGTACGGCAGGAGCGGATGGTGTCGTTGTAGCCCATCCAGCGCTGGTAGTCTGGGTACTCCCCGCGGGTCAGGACATACTGGTAGCCCATATAGTTGGGCTTCTCATACAGCACCCAGCAGCCACTCTCCACCTTGATGGAATTGCAGCGGCTGAAGTGGGGGTGCATATCAGGGCAGTCGGTGTCACACTCATAGGAGCGACCCTGGAAGTTCCTGTCCTCATAAAATATGATCTGGGTCCAGGAGAGAAGATTTAGAGGGATCAACAGTCAAAGCTCCATTTGCGCACAAGTTCATCAAGAACTGACAAATGTCTTACATTTATATTATAAAACATGCACAATCTACTTTTTTATGGTCGTGCAAATACAAAGAAATATTCTGAGTATATAGTAGGTGTTGAGTATAACATACCTGGTTACACTATTTTTTATTGAGTTTTCAGTTTTATGGCAAACTTAGTGCAGTCTGGCTGTTGGCAGCTTCATGCCCAGAACATTATCATAAAGTAAATAGCTTCATAGGGTTCACATTAACCAGTGTAATCTGCACTGCACTAGTAAAAATCCTAGATTTTACCCACATTTTAGCAGGTGTATGAAGACTGTTATAGCCAAAAAACACAATAACAGTATCTTACCTTACTGCTCATCCTGCAACGAGTGCTGGAGCCAGTCACCTATGAAAACTGGTGGTCTTCCAAAGCAGAACCACTGCCCAGATATATAAACCTCAATCAAAAGATTAGCAGATCCCACTTTAGCTGTTTTTCAATGAGTGGGGATTTAACGTGCTGGCATTGCTGCCAAAAGTCCTGATCCTGGGCATAGAGCAAAAATCCCTGAATCATCAAAGCAAAAGTCCTACCAGGCAAATTACTGACCCACTGTTCCCTTCTTTATTGATATGGACAGCCGCTAATCCTCCATTCAGTGGATCAAAGTTTCCACAGAATGTCGGACGTCATCACAAAACAGCATTTGTTGAACCTGAACAAGCGCTATTAGAAAATCCCACAAAACATAATAGAAAATGTGAAATTCTATGTATTAATAGGAAAAAAATCCAGCGGATACCATTAAAAGGTGCCATTAATCTATCTGTACAACAGGTGATGCAACTAAATAACCACCTCTAAAAATGAAGTCACTGTGACAGTGTAAAGAACAGAAACAGCAACACAGCAGAAATGGGAAAGTGTCACACTCAAACATAAGAGGACAGAGACAAAGTGCTGGGGGGTGACTTCAGTCCTGCAGAGATTCCTGGGAGCCCTCATAGTGCTCAGCTCCTTCCTCATGACCACGACTGCTATCCTGAGGGCGACGCAGAGGAGATGAGTCTGTTCAGATTCACATGTTGGCAGCACAGGCCTTACAAGCAGGTTTTAATACAAGAAGCTCCCTTTTCTTTGCAAGCATTCATATACAAAAGGCTTGTTCATTTTTCCATCACTAGGATACTGTGGACACTCACACTGAGGAAGGAGTGAGATGAGGAGGAAGACGATGAAGACTGCACTGAAACTGGTCCAGGCTGAGCACTCGCCTTCGCCCTCTCAGACAGCCACCGTTTCAACTTCTCATCTACAAGAGTTTTTAAGGATTATAAGATAACTGACACATCTGTTAGACTAGTAGTTCTCCCTGAGGGGAAGGCAGCTGCGGAAAGTAACTCAGCAGATTCACTGAGGTACTGTACAAACTCTAAAGTACTTGTACTTTACTTAAGTTTTTATTTATGCATGTTTTACTCCACTACATTTCATGAAGTGAGAAACTATATTTTCTACTCAGATACTTTTATCAAAGAGTTTACAGATTAGGCTTTCACATAAAAAAAATCTAATGAGTTTATAAAATATGGTGTACTGATACATGCTATAATAACTACCCAGTAATTTAAAGAGTACTGTAGGTACATTTAACCCCATTTCAGTCAGCTACAGCAGTAAAATGTTACTTATCCAACAATCAAATCAAAGCATGTTTAATAATACAACATGGTGGCACAGCAGCACGGTGGTTAGCGCTGTCGCCTCACAGCAAAAAGGTTCCGGGTTTGAGCCCCAACCAACCCGGTCCCTTCCTGTGTGGAGTCTGCATGTTCTCCCTGTGCCTGTGTGGGTTCTCTCTGGGTACTCCGACTTCCTCCCACAGTCCAAAGACATGCAGCTTAGCTTGACTGGTGACTCTAAACTGCCCCTAGGAGTTTGTTTGTCTATATTTCAGCCTTGTGACAGACTGACAATGTGTCCAGGGTGGGCCCCACCTCTTGCCCAGTGTCAGTTCCAGCCCCCTCTGACCCTATTCAGGAATATGTGGTGTAAATAATGGATGGATAATATAACACTCACGTGGGACATTTTTCTGCAGAGCAAGCACTTTAACAATTGCTAATACTTCTATACTTTCCATTATCCATCCATCCATTATCAGATGGGGACCCACAGTATTAGATACTGTCACTCCAGATAACTATATTTAAAACTCACACACACACTTACTATGCTTCTTGGAGTGGTGCACAGCCTTGTAAGAGCCGAGCATGGCGAGTGGATGGTAGGACAGAGTGAAGGGGTAGACAATTGTACCCTAGGAGGAACAAAAACCATATAATGAAGAAACAAAAGCAGCAGACACTTTCTTGACTGTGCAGAAAATATATAGATAAATACTGCATGTGCTTCTTCTCAACATGACCCTGGACACTGGTCATACCTTGGACTGCTGGCGGGGGTATGAAGCAACTGGTTTACACCTGTAAAGAGCCAGGATTTCCTCCACTGGCAGGCTGTTCTGAAGTAGGGGATGTGCAAAGGTTAAAAACTAGCAGTTTAACCGTTAAATACTTGTGTCAAGGTCACCTCAGGAAGGTTCTGGAGATTCGCAGCGATGTGAATGTTTGGATCTAAGTCAGGTAGTGATAGAGGACATGGAGGTTATTGTTTGTTATTGTGTGTATTGAATTTTTCAAGCTACATACTAAAGAAAACCAGAGTAAATTACAGTAAGTGCATGACCAAAGCATGGGAATCTGAGACAAGTTGCATGTGTCACAATTTCGATCTACAATCAGATATACAGGATTTTGGCTAATATGGCTTTGGGTAAATGGACATAGTGAACTTTAAATTGCATGAAGCTGGGGCTACTACAGGAAGAGGAGTCAGGGACTTGTTCAAGGATTACCTTCCCAGTCTTGTTCAAATCTTGTTCTCATTGTATTTTAATACGTCCATAGATTAGGGGTTGAACTCGCCAGTTATTTTTATTTATTTATTTATTTATAACCTTATAATGTCCCATTGAGGTCAAGATCTCTTTTTCAAAGGAGAGCTGGCCAAGATGGCAGCCATACAAAGTCAAGTGATCATACC
>NW_018128111.1:118715-128185 GCF_001952655.1 Monopterus albus | reverse complement strand
GGTTTTCATGAATCTCCTCAGCTGTAAATATTGACGTGAGTGTGAGGTAAATTATATTTTATTGCTAATTGCTCAAAGGATGCAAAAACTACACTCCAAGTGAATCCCATGTCAGAACCAAAAAGCCAGATCTATCAGTTAAGCCTGAGCTAAATGCATACAGACATTTACAACTTTACACACACCTCCAATTAAAATAATTAAAAAAAAAACTATGTAAAGCAGCAAAAGATTCCTCAGGTACATCTACACACATACAGTACAGACACACTCCTTCTTGGGCCTTTTCTAATCTTAAGGTATCAAACCTTTCTAAGACATCAAGCTTCATGTCAAAGGACACTTACAATAATCAGTCCAGCAAAGGATGACAGGATCATTGCCTCCCGCTCAAACCAATTAGGGTACTGGACACAGCCTGAGCTGCATGCTGCTCCACTGTGGAACAGAGGCAGTGAGATTACATTTCAAAAAGGACAAGAGCTTCATCTACAGCAGCTTCTCAGAAGTGGTGTGGGCTAACACACCAGGCCAGAATCTTATTTCAGCTACCACTAACTAGACTTGACAAGGTGGCCTTTAGTATTTATAGTGGTCTGCATATTCTTAACAAATATTAGGGTCTTGTGTTTTATAATGAGGAAATACTGTATGTCACCAAGTGCAGTAGTTTAGAATTAATTTTAAACATCAGTGGATGTCTGTGGCACAGACAAATAAGCTAATCAGGACTAGCAGACAATCCTAAGTAGAAACAAACCAGTGTTGATTTTAGTCTCTGTATGGGGAGTGTTCATATGGAAAATAACTGGCCTTATCCTTTAAATAAAATCCAGGTGGAAAGGCTAAAGAGGGGTTATGCTGACTTCTGGGGAAGAAGACGTCACTGCTTCCCCGTCAAAGGAAACCTCTGATATACAAAAGCAGCTTACACACTGTCTCGGTCAAGCACGTTACTTCCTTCTTTGTCCAGCCACCACAGGGCAACACTGAGTGCAAGATCATAGTGAGCCTGTAACGTGCACACAAATAAAATATAGATGTCAAACAGACACTGAATTTCACAAGCAGCTCTGCCTCAGCTGAGGACCAACTCTCAGATGTGTTTTTACCAGATCGTCCAGCAACGTAGCCGTCCCCTTCCCCTTTGGATCAAAAGAATTCTCCCTGAGCTTCTGGCCAATGTAAGCACCACTGTTCAGATTAGAAAAACTGTGAACGTTTCCATTAAAAAAAAACAAAAACAAAAAACTGTCACTGTGGTTTTAAACAATCTCTGGATTTTAAATATCCACTCACATAAGGGCCTCAACATCTCTTTTCAGCTGCCTTGCCTCCATTTTTTTTTAATCAATTTCTCTCATGTAGGACTCCTGCAAAGACAAAGGGTATTTTCTATACATCTTATAAACAGTTACTGTTGTAGTGACCAGAACATTACATTAACATAAAAAAAGGAGTCAACTTACTGCTGAAGATGCAGTACGTTGTAGGACATGAACCTGACACCGGGGGGCCCACACAGGGAGCTACTGACAAATGCAATGAGAACTACACAACTAAGTCTTCAACTTAAAACATGTTCCCTGTAACTAATGGTAAAACAAAACAATTCATTCCTCCTGTGCAATGTAACGTTTAATGAGAACACAAAAAACAAGCTGTGGCATAATGGCAACAAATTAAACATGCAAGTATCTGTACTCACCACACACTTATGTACGCTTTTTTTAAATAAAGCAAAAACAAGAGATTAGTCCTTCAGTTCACATCATGAAGCATGTTTGGCTGCAGTCACCTAACACTGAATCTGGTAACCTCTCTAGGCAACACAAGGTTCGTACAGAGATCACACTTCTCAGGTGAACAGCCTGGACTGAATCATTTATGACCCGCCTCCTGTGAACGTCTCTGACCATTACCATTGGGATATCACTGGAAAGCCAGTGGAGCAGTGGCTATCATAATACCCAGAACAGCTTCATGTGTGAATCAGGGGCCTCCAACAACAAAGTGGTTACTAGGAAACAAGTCTGAAGTTTTAATAAAAAGATCTTTAATAAGCTAATAAAAAATGGGTAAAAAAAAAAAAGAAAGTAAAAATCAGTCCACCAAAATGAATCCTTCTGACTTTAGCTTATTTTCGTTTTTTTTCTGCTTCTTCGTCTTCTTCGTTTCATCCTTAAACACGGGAGAGCTCAGGAACATGGTGTCTGTGAATTTATCTCCACGTCTGATTTTCCTGTTTTAAAAAAAAAAACATAAGCACCATTCATTAATCCCCACTGTTTTCTTGTATAATCAGTACCGAAGCACGGTTGTTCACAGAGACGTCCTCACCTGTTGAGGGGCGGCTCCTTGTAGCTGACAGCAGCATTTTGTCTTCTAGTTCTCCCTCTCTTTTCATTGTCTGGGACTTTAATGGTGTTCGTCAGCGACATTAAGACTCTTCCTGCATTTTTCATATCAAAAAATAGAAATTAAAAAGGACAAAAGTAATCATACCAAAGCAAGAGTCAGCTTCCCTAAATTATAAGAAAACTCATTACTTTAATATTTCTATCTTTGGGATTTCCAGGGCAAATCACAACATCCAACTCCATCTTCACATCAGTGCATGGAGTGTGGTCAGACACTACACACGGAACATAATTCTATCAACCCTGCTGGTGAGGAATGTGAACCACACGCTGCACCTGGATGATCAGTGACACTCTCACTGCAGACACTGGATTTTTTTAGATTGATATTTGAAGATTTTGAGGAACTGGCACCAAGACGACCTGAGGCTACAACCAACAGTTATTTTTGATTAACCTTCCGACTGCTTTTCTGATTTTAGTCCATGACACTGTGAAAAACTGCATATGACATTTTCCCAAATCCCAAGGTGGCATCTTTAATATACTTGTTTTGTCTGACCGGCAGTCCTAACCTCAACATATCCATTTACATATTTCATTTATAAAAACACGACATAGAAAAACTGCCAATCCTCCGTTTTGAGAAGTAGGAACAAGGAAGTGTTTGGGTTAAAAAGTCACAGCTTCAGATCTTAAATTTTACAACTGAAAATTTTTACTTATCGGTGCAATATCTGTGGCATGTTACTTGACATGAGGGCTGCAACTAATAGGTATTTTCATTTTCTATTAATCTGATGATCATGTTTTTGATTAATAAATTACAAACTTTGTATATAAAATGTAATCAAGGTGACATTTTTAAATGTCACTTTTGTTAAACCTTCAAGCCATAACCAAAAAATTATATATGGTGAAGAAGCGCAGCAAATTCTTACATTTGACGTATTCTGTCAATCAAATATTTGACTCGTCACTGCAGCTATGATATGTCTGAAACTAATGCAGGTCAATAGACTGAGCATTTAGTCTGAACACACCTAACTGTATGACTGTAATGGGTAAAAGATGCACTGTAACGGACACCACACCTGGAGTGGCTTCAGCTGCGACAGCAGCAGACTCCTCAGTCACTGATGGACTAGCAAGCAGAAAGTCCACCTCCGAGTTAGTAGCGCTGATGTCCATGGCCAGCCATGGTGGCATCTCCTCTGTCAGCAGGTCTCCCGCATTCTGATGAGCCACCTGATCACTGGTGTCTTTGGTGTAACTGTGGCAGTGCAACACATCAGATGTCCTTGTGTTGAATGAATCACTGTCTTGAGTCTTCCACCTAGAGACAACAAATGTCTCCCTTGGATTTCTAGTGTCTGTGCGTGCATGCAGCTTGGATGTCTTTCTACGTGGTTTCAAATTCTCCTGGGAGTTTGCCTCGGCGAGTTCTGAATCAAATGTGTAGTCCTTGCCACTGATGTTAGGGTATGAGTCAATCACTGGGAAATGTTCTGACTGTTCCTGATTTTCAGGATCATCACTGGGTTTCTGAAGATCAGATCTAAAGCCTTTGTTGCTACAGCTACTGTTATTCTTCTCTTTCTTTTGATTCAAAGGGTCACCACACTTCTCCCTCTGCATGCCTCTCTTCTTGCTGGGTCGATTCAACGCTTCTCTCCTGGTTCTTTTGGGTTTCTGAAACTCTGTCTCTGAAGTGCAGTCCCAGTTGGGCAGCGGTACTTCATGGTTATCACTTCTACTCAACCCCTTCTCAAAGTTCCATGAATCCTCATTAGCCACCCACGGATGCTTACAGGAGCTCTGTGTGCTCTCAACAAAGGGTCCGTCACTGTGTGTGTGTGGATTTGATTCTGAATGTTGCTGAACAACATCTGTATCGATAACTGCTGATGGTTCCTCTGCCTCACAGCTGGATCCTGCACTAGGCATGAAGTCCTGGTCTCTGACGCCCATTTCTGGCATCAAGCTGTTCGATGAGTTGCTACCCATAGTGACTGAGACAACAAATGTCCCTCTGCATATTGGTTTGTGACTCCCTGCAGAATTTGCAGCAGCCTCCATTTTGCCCTGTGGTTTATTGCCACTAGGGGAAAGATGCTCCCCATGTTCTGACTCTGGATGTGCAATCTCATCTGCACAAAACTTTTGAAGTTGTTCTTGATGTTTGTGTGCTTCATACGTTTCCTTAACTTCTTGGCCTACTTCAGTGTCAAGTGGTGCCAACATGGATGGACTCCTTTCACTTTCACAAGATGGCAAAGTGACAAATGTTTTCCTAATGGCTGAAGACATCCTCCTGCCTTGAGTCCTGGACCTCTGGAATGTGATTTTGGACCTTCCTTCTTCTGCACTATTTTTTTCTGCTGGTATTTTTACAGTTTTTCTAGGTTTAGGGAATTTAATATCAGGATCCTTGAAACAGTCGTCGAGTTCCAGTAACACATCATCCCAGGACTCTGTCTGTGACTTGGAGTCATCATGGGGTTTCAAATTGTGCTTTGTTGTTTTCTGACGGTTGCCAACTTCAGACTTGCTCAGTTTTGGAATACGAGAGGTAATGAGGCTCCTGTTGTCTGTTTTGTCTGACTGATGCTTCATAATTTCTGGGTCTCTAATATCCTCTAGTGCATGGACATCTGTCTCTACCAAAGTGTCAGAAGGAGCACTCTGCTGAGCCTCACTCATCATAGAATCTGCAGAATTTGTCATTTGTGGCTTTTCAGCAACGCTTGACCCACAGTCTTTTTCCTTATTCTTCTTCTTGCCTTTTGGCTTGCCATAGTGGCCTGCCTTTTTGGCCTTGGTTTCCACAACAACAATCTCAGTAGCATTACTTATCGTCATCTCCATTGTTGTATTCAAAAGCACAGTCTTCTCTTGTTTGTCGCCAAGTTCTGGCTCTGTCTCCAGGACCCAGCCACAGAGAGGGTTCACATTATCACCGAGAATTGATCTGGATTTTTTCCATGTGCTGACAACTGGGGGGGGCTGATTGTTCTCAGGACAGGGAACCGATTTCATATCAAGCCCAGAAAGAGAGGGCATCATTGACAGCCTCTCAGCTTTATCCTGTGGGCTGCTGGGTGGATGGGATGTTTCTGTCTGAGCAGCTTGTATACATCGGCCTGAATGTCTTTTTTCAGCATCTGTGTTATATGTGAGAAAGCAGGTGTAGGAAACATTCTAATTATTATTTACAGTGAACACTACATCAGTACCATAAGGCAGACAACTTTATGATATGTTACTGGATATGTTAAACACTAAAAACTATTTATCCTCCTACCATTGTAATGATCAATGGACTCTGTGGATCTACTCTGGACACAGAAGACTTTCTCATCTGTGTTTGTTTTACACAGGTCAGCTGTTATATTTTTGCTGGTACACAACAGATCAGTTGACATTTCTGGCCAAGGAGGTAACTGGTTTTTATCACTAAAATAGGAGAGGGTGGGAGAAAATCAAGAAAGAAAGAAATAAGCTAACAAAGACATACCAAATGACATTCAAAGCTGCCTTAGTTCAATACAGGATTTACTCACCTTGCAACTGCACAAACCTCCTCGTTGGTCTCACCAAATAACCTCTCGTTATCCTTAGAAAGTCTAGGCAGCTCCTGTGGGAAATGATTAGTCGATTTCACATTATGTTTACCATAGTTTGTCACTGCTGAGCATTTTCTTCTACTGTTATTCAATCGTATGAATACTTGTGACTTTGATTAGATAGCGCTCTTACATTTAAACACAAGCTTCCAAATTAGAAAAAGAGAAATTGTTTTCCCTTGAGGGCAGGAAAACGAACAGTTTGCTGTAGACAGAGATTCCAACATGTTGGCATTAAGCTGGCCCTTCTTTATTGCAGCTTTATCTATTTACACTGAACTATAAAAGGCCTGCAAAATGCTGGACCTGTGTTCTTTTTACAGATACCAGCATGCCAGTATGAGAGGTGTGATGTTTGACATGATGTCCAGCATGACATAGCCATGCATATAACACACTTGTCAGAAATACAAAGCATATACAAATGCTATACATATACAAATACAATACAAGTGCTGCTGCTGTCAAATCAACAGTGATGAATAAACAGAGTATAAATATGTTTTTAAACTCTTTTCAGGAAAACAGATGGCTTCGGGTATTTGTATATAAGTGCTCATGTGTGACAGCCAATGTTTGCAATGTTTTCCACTCTAACCATGTCTTCTGCTGTACTGAGGTCTCTCTTGCATATGGTCTTAAGTAAATAAAGGTTATATTACACTTACACACACTGAGACACAAAAGGTGGGATGGACAATAGTTAAATCGTAATGGTTATAATATTTTAATCACACTACGAGATGCTACAAGTCCCGATAGATCAATGATGTGATGAATGGTAAATGGTCTTATACTTGTATAGTGCTTTTCTACACTTTTACAGCACACTCAAAGCGCTTTTACACTACTTGGCCATTCACCCATTCGTACTCCCAAATACTCACACACCGGTGACATCACCGGGAGCAACTGGGGGTTCAGGGTCTTGCTCAAGGACACTTCGACATGTTGACTGGACAAGCTGGGAATCAAACCGCTAATCCTCCGGTTAGGAAACGACCCGCTCTACCCCCGAGCCACAGCCGCCCCACGATAATTCAAATGTTTATTCTTTTATTCATCACAGACAACTCTAACTATCTAATTATTAAGTAACGTGTAGGGGTGTGATGATACACTCTGCTCATGAGACGAGATGATGCACAATACTGGATTCACAAGAATGAGATGAGACTTTAACACTATAAGAAATCTTCCATGACAAAATATATGATTGCAAAAATAGTCTTTTATTCGATTGAAAGCCACAAAATGCAAAACGCTGCAGGTGCATTTTGAAATGTTTTAACTAATCATCTTGTAATGAAAGTCACTGCAGTTCTACTTTATGAATATGAGTTATCATATGCAGTAAAAACAGAGCAATATGCAAGCACTGTAAAAGGTTTTGCCACAAACCCGACCAGATTCTCTCCTGTATGATTTCACGAGTCTCTTCAGACTTTATAACTGTGCACAAACTATGCACGGGCTTCTAACTTCTAAGTGAAGCTGTGTGTGACCTTTGCAATTTTTACCCTCACCGCACTGCCCTGGACAGCGACATCATCCAGCAAAGGCTCTACGTTGACCAATCGCGTATGGAGGATTGGGCCATGAAGACTATGTTTACATTGTTAGCATGAGCATTCACTGCTATTCACTGTCGAATTTGGGCCACAATTAATGGACCATAATGACATCCCATGCATTTTCATTAGTGCTGAATGTTAAACTGTGTTCTTTATCTAACAATGCTGACACACTGGCAGTAGAACTGGTGCAGAAACTCCTGGGCTAGAAACGTAAACAAAGCCACCCACATCAGCTCGTCACAGCATGGCTATATCATGCCTACAACACTACCCCTGCGACCCCTCACCCCATGACCAGGACAGCCCCATGTGTCAAACACAAGAGGGAGTTGTGGTTTTGTCTGGATTAATGTGAATGTACCATCACACCCCGTCACATTGGCTGCTGCACTGGTTCTTTTACGTAAGACAGCTCAATTAGAAATATCATCACTTTTTAATATTGCCACATCTCATGGCACAAGATCTCTTTACACTCATAGTAATGAGAGGAATCCTTACACAGTCAGGGAACAGGTCAGCCACCATGTCAAAGTGCCGCAGAGTGCTGCTATGGAAATTTTTCAAGATGAGGAGCTGTGGGGGGAAAACACAATGAACAGCAGCCAGTACAATAGACTGTCAAATCAAAGAGAACATTTCTGTGCATTCAGCTGAATACCTGGTCAGAAATGATTGGCCTCTGCCTACCTACTATAAGTCTAAATATCTTTAGCAACAAACGCACCATTTTCCTCTCCTTGTATTTGCTGATGGCCAGCTCACCGTACAGAGCATTCACTTCTTTCTGCAGGCACTCGACCTTCATATCCAGCTCCCTGTTCTTCTCCTTCTGGGCCTCCAAAGCAAGTGCTAGGGCCTTGTTGTTGGTCTTTAAGGAACTCTTGAAGAAGGAGGAGGTGTCTAGTGTGGTGGTCATGAAGAACAGGAATACTTATTAGAATAATTTAACATTTTCTATTCCTTCAGCAAATGTCTGGGAACCACAAAACGTACAAGATCGATGTAATGTTGTAAAAAAAAAAAAAAAACAGGCACAGAAATGACAGACTCACTGAGAAACTTAGTTTTGATCTTTGATGCTGAAGAAGTAGTCATCTTGGAAGCTTTTGAAGGTATCATTTTCGTTATAGATGACATGACCAGATGAACACAGAGAGGTGCTTGGATGAAGAAATCGATAACTTGATTAAAACAAATGTTTTAGCTTTTCTCCACCAATGATTTAACACACGCAGCAGCACGCAATAAATTTGAAAACCTGGGGCTTGATGGATGACGTTTCTGATTGATTGGGCCAGTTCAAACATATTAAAGTTAACTTACCTAAAAAGCGTATCCACAAAATGGAGACGTTCCTAAGCTTAATTACGTTGTTAATTGAATGCACAGTAACGTTAATAAGCATTTTTCTCTAACGTTACAAATACTTTTCTCCATTTTCAAATTGGACGTGCTAACCGACCGAGCGTAACGTTACTGAAGGTGATTAAGCTTGTTGAGAAACTCGAAAAGGATTGTTCACTTTGTCATCCAAACGTCGGTTACATTAGCTAATGCTAACTTTTGTTAATGCTGCTATGCTAACTGGTGTGTAACGTTAACCGGTAACTTAAGTAGCACGTTACTCTAAAAATTGGACAAGACCTACCGTTACTAAACGTTAATCAGCGGTATACCATGCTTAGTCTGCATCTGTGCTTTAAAAAGACCGTGAACTGATCAAATAAATCTGATCCTGACCTTTGTAAATATATTCCAATTCAAATGCAGTCAAAAAGTCCGCTGTGCGTCTGCGCAAGCGCACAGGGCGTCTCCTAAAAGCTGAGTGGGACAACCCTAAATGACGTTGGCAAAGCTGCCTGAGAATCGTGTTCAGGGAGATTATACAAACAAACAAACAAATG